>NC_137816.1:60555308-60597808 GCF_963921795.1 Nannobrachium achirus | reverse complement strand
AGCAAACGCTGCTGCTGCTCCAGATCGGAGCGCAAGCTTCTTTGTCTTTTCTTTCTTCCTTTTTCATAATTTATATTCACATTCGTCAGGTAAAAATACTGATCTTAAAACGGGAAAAACTTCAAACGAACCCAAACTGAATACGCAATAAAAATCCTCAGTGTTCATTAAAAAAAAAAAAATAGCTTCCAGGTTTCCCCTCACAAGTAAAGACCCGAAGGTCATCCCTATAAGAGTTACAAGGCTTCATCCCAACATATCATCTACTGTAGTCCACTCAGCACACATGAGTAAGGACCTAAGGATGGGACCATATGAAAGTTTCATATTACAATTATTGTGACCAAAGAAATCGCGATTTACGATATTATCGCAATATCAAAACCCCAACAACCATTATTCTGGGGCGACACATTTGCCCAAAAAAATAGCAGATCTACAAGCTCACAACGCGTCGCGTTGCCACACGTTGTGAGCTTGTAGATCGGCAATTGTTTGGCAAAGAGATTTGGTAAAACAGAGTGAGAAAAGAGACTTTATCAAGTACATATATTATAAGTACATTTTACTAATAGAGGGTTTAAGTGGTACCGGATATGCAGCTGGGCAAATAAAAGGTGAATTGATCCCAGTGCATGACGGAGGACGATATCACGATATATTAAATCTCCACGATACGATTATCGTGAGTGTTTTTTTATCACGATAAACGATATTATCGCTTATCGTCCCATCCCTATACTAGCCGCCACGCTACAACAATGGATAGACCGCCGAGGCCCTTTGATAACTGCTTGGCTTTTCATGTCTGCAAACAGTCCACGTTCAACGCTGGGTTTCTCTTTATTTATTCTTTTTTTCCCCCCTCCCCACATGTGAAATAGACGTTTAGGAAAATATGAGTAAGTAAGCAAAAGAGAGAGAGGGAGAAGGGGGAAAGTGAGAGAGAGAGAGAGAGAGTGGGGCAGAACAGAGCCCAACAGATAAACATAACAGGAACGGGGAGAGAAAGAACATTTCTCTCTGAGTCAGCGTATTTAGTTAAAGTCTGATTAAACGAGGTGGGAAGCCGCCGGGGGTAGTAAATAACAAAAGTGTCAAAATGTTGCTTAATGACCTGGATATCCACTGCTTTGATATATGTAGCCCCGTATCTACTCTGAAGCTTTATTGTGTTGCCTTAATGCACAGTGGGAGCTCGGATGTTTAACCCATTTAGGCCTAGAATTATTGAATGCTTTAACCAGTGAAAAATAGCAGATATACAAGCTCACAGCTCGGCACCGAGTGCCGCGCTGCGAGCTTGTAGATCTGCTATTTTTTGAAAAAGTCGTGAAAATGTGTGCAAATCTTTGAATATATGTATTTTCAAAGTGAACGTTTGTAACTCAAATTTTGCTTCTGGGGGGGTCCCTGGAACTACATATTTTGAGATGGGGGTCCGTGGCCAAATAAATATCATTTTATTTGGCCACGGACTTCACACAAAAAGGTTTGAGAACCACTGACATAGTAGTCTCTCAAGAACAGACTAACTGTGCTCCATTTAAGTGAAAAGGACCTTTTCTTTGACGATGGCTGGCCAGATTGCTGACACAGAAACATAGGGTTTTCAAAAAAACTTAGAAGGATTCAAAAGACACTTATAGAATCGGGGTCAAAATTCTAATTTTCACAATTTTTCAAAAATAGCAGATCTACAAGCTCGCAGCGCGGCACTCGGTGCCGCACTGTGAGCTTGTATATCTGCTATTTTTCAATAGTTAAAGCATAAAATAATGAAACACAAAATGTGTACCCGTTCTAAATGGGTTAAAGCAATGAAGTGCGTGCTGAGAGGTGAGTTTGCTACACACAGACTCGCTGCAGGTTCGATCGTTGTTCATAGAGTCAATATTTAAGCCGCTCCGATGCTTTATTTGATGCGTGCTGCTCACAACGCTTTCTAAGAAAAACCATGACCAAATCATGAATTACGATTGTCGCTACTGAGAACACAATATGCACAAATGCAATAATTTCATTCGTGGCGAAATTGCGGCGTTAATGCAACCATGTCCGATGTCACGTCCAGCGTTGAATCCGGTGCGCCGTCTTCTTCAAATAGCTTTATTGACGTAATAGGTGTCCCATCCCGCATCAGGGGTACTCTCAAGAGTAGAGAGACCGCCTCCAACTATTGCAGATAATGCTGGTTAAATTCTTATATTGTATTAACAACATAATGATATTATTGTCTCCACCAGCCGAAGGCAGGGGGAGAGTATGTTTTCGCCCCTGCCCGTCCGTGCGTCCGTGCGTCCGTCCTCCAAGTTTGTTAACAGCTAATCTCCGGCACCGTTGGCCCTGTCGCTGCCAAAATGAGCAGACACACTCCCTGGATGCCAATTCAGAACCTCTGTGTAAAATGACATATATAGACCACTTGTACGCATGCCCCCAACCACTGAAATAAGAATCTCTAAAACAATAGAAAGAAGTAAATTAAATAATGTTAACACTCATCTTTTATATTCTTTAATTACAATCTAAAAAACTTAAGTTGTCCTTTAAGTAAAATATTTGAGTACTTTTTCCACCTCTGCTGATAGACTCACTGTGTTCATTGAAATCAAAGTATGAAGGAGTGGAGAGACTGAGCCCCAGGCAGAGAGAGGAGAGGAGAGGAGGGGGAGGAGAGGAGAGGGGGTGGGGGTGGGGGGACTAGGACTAGTAGTGATGGCTGGGTGCGCTGGGAGGTTATTGCAGCGCAGTCAGCAGCAGCAGTGGAAGGAAGGGGGACTTATATGTCCCCCCCCCCCCCCCCCCCCCCCCCCCACCACCACCACCACCCCCCTACTCCCCCAACCTTCCGAATGGGGGAAACCCCTCCCGAGGAGCGGGGGGGTGGTGGTGGAAGGGTGAAACGAACGGCTGTGAGCTCAGCATTTATTTTTCTCCTGATCCTCTCTCTCTCTCTCTCTCTCTCTCTCTCTCTCTCTCTCTCTCTCTCTCCCAGGGCCCTGATCATCGCAGACGACCAGAGCAGAAGCAGCAGAAGTGCTTTGCGGCGGCTGTGAGGCAACGCTTCTTAGCGGAGACTAATAAGCTACGACGTCACACACACTGTGTCTACCAGACCTTCCCCCCAGCCCACCACATCCACCCCCACTGTCTGAGGTGACTCAGGGCTTTTTACACCTAGTTGAGGATGGGGAGGACAGAATGAATGGGGCGGTGCTGGGTGGTGTGTGTGTGTGTGTGTGTGTGTGTGTGTGTGTGTGTGGGGGGGGGGGGGGGGGGGGGGGCATTGAATATGGGGTTGGAAAAATGTTGATTGGTGTGGTGCATACATGGTGCAACTGGTGGCCTGGGGGGCCACATGCGGCGCCCTACTTCACTTAATGCGGCCCGCTGGTTAATACTGGAATGCTGATATATTATTGATGTCAGCTGTTACAATTCCAACCATGCAAACCCGACTCGTTTTAATTTCTTCTATATTAGTAGCTTAATGGACTTAGCACTAGTCTTTTTTATATTCAGTGTATTTGTATTTAAGCTCATAAAGGTAACACATACTGTAAATGCATTTGAAAAATGTTACTTTTCATGTTTCCAATCCAAAAAAAAATATTCCAGATTCCCATTCAAAATAGAAAAAATAGCAGATATACAAGCTCAAAGCTTATTTGACAGCAAAGTTTAGTTTTAGCCATATTTTATTCACCTGAAAGGTTTTAGTGTTAATCTAGTTTTAGTCGACAAAATATCATAAGATTATAGTCAACTGAATCTACAGTTGATTTTGTCGACCAAACATATTATTTTGGCAGGCCTTGATGCCGATGTAATGGCTGATTATACACTTGGTTGCTCGCTGAAAATAGCAGATCTGCAGCTGTGAGTTTGTAGATCTGCTGTTTCCAGTAGCACAACACCCGAGCGGAAACGACTTGTGGATCCTCTTTCTCCACTAGTCCCTCGCTAACATGTCTAGTTTTTTATCTGTTGATGAAATTGTCAATATATTTAGTTTTAGAAAACAGAGAGTAAGGAGTGCATGTGTTTGGCTTGTAGAGTAAAAAAGGAACTCCCACGAAAGGTGCTCTTTGGTAGCCAGGTGACAAAATGGATGCAAACAAAGATAGACCAAGGCACTCTTGAGGGACAGTTAAAAAGCCTTTAATGCATGGCAAGAATAAAACAATTCACCTTCGTGTTGCGGCACATAATGCCTTCTTCAGGTTGACTGGTGATATTAGTTTTAGTTTGTGTCATCTTAGCTTAGCTTTTATTTAGTTTGCGTCGGTGAAAAAAAGGTAGTCCCACGAACATTTTCCGCCATAGTTTTTAAGTCGGCAAAAATGAACGCTGGTGAGAGAGAGAGAGAGAGAGTGAGAGAGAGAGAGAGAGAGAGAGAATAGCCAATGAGCCATGCATACAGGCAGGTTGCATTTATCATCACGCCGATGCAATCCACATGGGTGATGGTGATCGTCCGTCATGGACGTTGATTATGATAATGACCCGCACGGGGCGTTTGCACCCGGGCACTCAGGCACGTGCCCACACAGAGACGCACGCACGCACACGCACGCACAACACACACACACACACACACACACACACACACACACACACACACACCACACACACACACACACACACACACACACACACCACACACACACGCACACACACGCAGCAATTGGCCAGGATGTTCGCTCACTGGCCCTATATAAAAGCCTGCATGGGCATATCAAGAGATAATTCCCTATTTAATCCCATCAGGTTATCCGTTATAGTCGGGTAAATCTGTCTATCTTAAGGTCCAGGCTCTCTCTCTCTCTCTCTCTCTCTCTCCCTCTCTCTCTCTCTCTCTCTCTCTCCCAGTTCGATGCAATTTGATTCAAATTTCTCTCTTTCTGTCCCTCTGTCTGTCCTTCTTGTCTGTTTGTCTCTCTGGCCCGGTCTTCTCACCAGCCCACAACAACAACCCATAAGCTTGTGTGTGTTCGCTAAAAGGCGGTAGGTAGGTAGGTAGGTAGGTAGGTAGGTAGGTAGGTAGGTAGGTAGGTAGGTAGGTAGGTAGGTAGGTAGGTTGCGTAGACCCGTAAGCCCCGGCTGTGTGCTAAGTATAATGTCGTGTAGCCTTGTGTGTTTGCCCTGACTTGACCCCGTGGCCAGGGCCAGAGGGCAGGGGGGGACACGAGGACGGTGACTTAAGAGCCGGGTTGATTGGCAGGAGCGCCGGGGTGAGATGAGGCTAAGGGAAAAAAAAAAACTCTGAGAGGATTGTTTCATTTGTCTGTTCGGAGTGTCGGAGGAGAGTCCCCATCTGTCCTGTCGGTCTGTCTGTCTCTCCTCTCTCTCTCTCTCTCTCTGTGTGACCCAGGCCAGTCCCCGTCCCCTCTTGGCATGCCCCGTGGACTCGAGGTTAGTTCACCCAGCAGCTATTTCTAGTCCAGCCGGCAGAAATGCCTTCGCTATCGCGGCAAGGGAATATCTAGCCGAGGTGCGGGTGGAACATGTTGTGTTGGTTCTGTGTGGGTATAATAGTGGGGGGCTATAAGACATGCAAGCAGGGACGTGCAGAGGATTTTTAGAGAGGCAGGGGGCTGACATTTCTAAAAGGGCCTTTTGGTGAAAATATTGAAAATACGCACAGTGTTGTGAGCTTGGAGGTCGGCTATTTTCAGTGCTTAATGCCACACTGAACTAAGAATAATCAAGTAAATACTGGAGATGTGGTGTAACGGCATGGATGTCTATACAGAGAGGGGCAATTCTTTCAAGTTCATTCTTTCAAGTTCAGGAGAGTTCGGACAAAGCAATTCTCTTGAAATGCCGCCTTCAGGTATGGCACGGAAAGAGGGCATTTGCATTTCTTTCACCTGCAGTAAAAAACTGCATTCGTGGTCTGGAGAGGGCACTTTTTTTACAGATGGATAAAAAGGGGCAGGGGCTCAAGCCCCCTTTGATGTCTATGTGTGCACGTGCCTGCATGTAAGGGGCAGCGTGCTGATTTATTTAGGTTGATATTGAAAGTGGGGCTTGACTGTGAGCTTGGGCTTGGCACCTAAATGCAGTGGTGTGACAGAGGCTGTGAACCCCCCCCCCCCCTCATCGACCAGCACCTACTGTACTCTCATCCCTTCCTTGGCTAAATTTGGATGATGACTCCAAATGGGATCTGCTTATAATTCAGATGTGAGTGGGAGGATAGATATATATATATATATATATGTGTGTGTGATGTATTTGTATGTGTGTGCGTATGTGGGCGAATGTGGGTATGTACAGTATGTGTGCGTGTATGCATGTGTATGCGTGTGTGTGTGTGTGTGTGTGCGTGTGCGTGTGCGTGTGCGTGTGTGTGTGTGTGTGTGTGTACGCGTGCTTAACAGCGTGTGGTTGTAAAGTGAAGCATATGCCAAAAAAAAGTCTGAATAATTTAGTGCTCACATTATTTTCTAATGCCATTCTTTAGAATCTGACTTCGTCACTCCTAACAAATGCGTTTGTCAGAAAGTTCCGGGGGATTTTGTGAGGCGCGGCGGCTGTGAGCGGCAGTGAGCGATGGCAACCGAACCGACGTTCAGCCCCCCCCCCCCCCTCCCCCTCTTCTCCCTCTTCTCCCTCTTCTCCCTCTCCAACTGTTCCATACGACCCCCCCCCCCCCCACACACACACACACACACAGGGCTCACACAGACACACAGTCAGGGGTGTCACTCCAAATTCTGGGCCCTGGGTACAAGGATTCACTGCGGGCCCCCCCATGAATGTTCTTCATATAGGGCAGGGGGTTTAACCCATTTAAACTGGGAACGCATTATTACGCATTATGTGCTTTAACTATTGAAAAATAGCAGATCTACAAGCTCACAGCGCGGCACTATGTAGATCTGCTATTTTTGAAAAATCGTGAACATTAATTGTGCAAGTCTTTGAATATTTCAAATCCTTCTAAGGTTTTTTTTTAAAAACCTATGTTTCTATGTCAGCGGTGCTCAAACTTTTTCATGTGAAGGACCCCCAAAATGATATGAATTTGGCCACGGACCCCCATCTCAAAATATTTAGTTCCAGGGACCCCCCCCCCCCCCCCCAGAGCAAAATTTGAGTTACAAATGTTCGCTTAAAAAGTACATAATATGTACTTTTTACTTTGAATATATTATATTCAAAGAGTTGCACACATTTTTCACTAATTTTCAAAAAATAGCAGATGTACAAGCCCGGCACCGAGTGCCGCGCTGTGAGCTTGTATATCTGCTATTTTTCAATAGCTAAAGTATAAAATAATTAAGGCCCCTCCCTCCACCTTGGGCCTTGTGACGCTCCTTGCACACAGTCAACGCACATACACACCAGCAGCACCCCACCCCTGTGCCCTACTCCTATCCCCAGACCCAACGCATTGAGACGAAACAAAAAGGCCACATATTTTATTTATGTGTCAAAAGTGCGGTGAAGGGAGGGGGGGAGAGGAGGGAGGGGGGGGGGGGGGGGCAGGGCGTATCACTCTATCCAGCGGGGTTGATATCACTCCATCCTTGCGGATCAATTCACCCAGACAGAGGAGAGATGAGAGCGCAGAGCGAGGGGAGGGGAGGGGAGGGGAGAGAGAGAGGGAGGAAGGAGAGCTGAAATGGTGGTCTTATCGATTTGTCAAAGAAATACAGCGTTGCGTGTTATGCTTAAACGTCCACATAAACCTGAGCTGTCAGAGGCAAGCGGGCGGAGCCCTGACATTCAGCCACACACACACACACACACACACACACACACACACACACACACACACACACACACACACACACACACACACACGCACACACACACACACAGACACACACACGGACACGCGGCATGGATTTACTGCCGGCCCGCGGACAGCGTTATATAAGCCTTCTATAGTCCCAGACCCCAGACCCAAGTACCAACCCCGTTCCCAGCCTTTGCTCCAGTCCCAACCCCGTCCCCGGTCAGCTCCAGTCTCAAACCAAGACCCAGTCCCCAACATGCACTTCAGTCCCAATTCCAAACCATAACCTGTCCAAACCATAACCTTCTTTTTCCTTTCAAGTACCAGTATCAATACAGCTCTTCAAATCCTCCCCACCCACCACCACACAACCTGTGAGCTTTAGGTCGGCTATTTTGGGGGGGAATGTTTGCCCTCAGATTAGGGAAGGGCTTTAAGCCTCGAACAGAGTCGGGTCCGCGGTGGAAGGCTATCCACCGCGGTGGAGTGCGGTGTAGTCTTTTTGAGCGTTAACGTTGTAGTTTTATGACTCAAAAAGACTACACCGCACTACACCGTGGTGGATAGCCTTCCACCGCGGACCCGACTCTGTTCGAGGCTTTAGGGTTCATGTTGTCAACCGCATTCATTTGTCCCACATAAATACTACAGACCTTGGTGAAAACCCCACCCCACCTTCTTTACACTCAATCGGATCGAGATATCTGCGTGAGATATCGTCATACTCATCCACCAACATGTATTTTGTTTGACATTTGACCGTAGGGAGATATAATGATATCCCTCCATTTTGGGCTTACTGTACATGCACAGCGCCGGGTTCAGGAGAGAGGGGGGGAGGAGCATACATTAAAGAGTGGTTGGTGGGGAAAAAAAGAGAAAAGCTACAGAAAAAGGATCAGAGAGTAGTGCACTGGGCCATAAAAGGGATAGTTTAACCATTGATCGAGAGCAGTGGTGGAAATGGCAGCTGTAAATCAATTTTATCTCGGAGCAGCTAAAGAGTGTTTTCTAATGAGGTTAATGCCACATAATGGCCAAATTCCTCCGCTTAAAAGATGCCTGCAAGGTGGTCACAAGAGATAGATGTCACCGTGGAGAGCTTAGCGCCTCGCCACTCTACGCCGAGAGGAGGCTTAAATGACGTTAACCCCGTTATTTGTTAGAAACTTTAAACGCGATTGCGGCTTGAGGCTGTATAGCTCCAGGATACTCTACATTACAACAACAAGTGACTGCTGCATTTTGGTGTGTATCAGACACGTCGCGTCCAGCCAGCGTTTGCCGCCGAATAATGTTGGATAATGAAAAGCTTAGCATGAGCGCCGTGCCACGAAACGGTATAAATTGCTTTTGACGAGCAGCGTTCGCAGGGGAAAGGGCTCGTTCTTGACAACCTGCTCGTTCACACATACAGTATGCAATGGTGTAAAGTAAATAAGTACATTTACTTAAAGGGGTACTGTCACCTAAAGGGGTTGAGGGGCAGATTACACTGTGATATGAGCTTCTCTGAAAACGGTCTGAAACAGTCTGAAGCTCATGTCACAGTGTAATCTGCCCCTCGCCCCCCAACAACAGCTGACCAGTACAGTAAGTAGTCATACAGTCAGGCTATACAGACAATTAATTTGATTGGCTTATAATTGCGCATCCCCACAATGACATCATAAAAATAAATAAATAAATAATAAATAAATAATAAATAATAAAAAGAAAATGTTTTTTAAGATGATTCTTAAAGTTTGGTGACAGGTCCCCTTTAAGTACTGTATATTGTACTTAAGTACAATGGTGAGATATTTCCACTACATCTCAGAGGCAAATATTGTACTTTTACTCCATTACAATTATTTGAGCACTTTAGTTACTAGTTACTTTGCAGTTGTAAATTATAATATTATAAAACACGTACATTAACAACCTTAGCCCTATTTTATACCTAGGGTATTCTCATATTTAAGTATATTAATATTTAAGTTCATGATAACACTTTCGTACTTTTACTCAAGTACATTTTTAATTCCGGACTTTTACAGAGTATTTCTATAATGCAGTATCGATACCTTTACTCAAGTAAAATACCTGAGTACTTTTCCCACCGCTGCTGTGTAGGAAGTGGGTTGGGAATAGGCCTGTCGCGATATGACATTTTACATGACGATTAATTGTCACTGAAATAATTGGCGATTAACGATTTAATTGTGTATTTGTCGTTGATAATTACATTTCTGTTTGGCTTTTAGGCTTTGAAGTTGCATATGGTAGATATGACACATAACCTAAATATACAAATATATTACTGACATAATTGACAACTTACTACTTAAAAAATAACATTGATAGTGGAAATAGCCGATCTACAAGCTCACAACGCGTCGCGATGCGACCCGTTGTGAGCTTGTAGATCTGCTATTTCCACTATTTCTGACATTTTTCAACATTCACGATTATGACGATTATGACAAAATAATTGCGATAATGTCAAATAATCACGATTAGACGATTATGTAATAATTGTGACAGCCCTAGTTGGGAAAGCATGTATGCTCCACCAGAACAGGCCAGGGACCACATGGTGAAAAGACAGAGTGACCCAGCACTAATACACCATGAATCATGTTGGCCTCTGGCAAATAGCAGCGTTTATGAAATCTTTTATGTCATGGGAGACGAGGAGGGCCGGAGTGGCGGCGGGGAGCGCGAGGGCGACGCAAACAACGCGCGGCATATGGAGCGCGCGCGCACGCATATACAGTACGAACACATGTGTTGTACACCGAAAGAAAACACACACACACACACACACACACACACACGCAGGCACATCCGTGAAATGCATGCATGCTCACGGTATCACGTAATAAGACGCATTGTATGCACGAAGATGTACAGTGTACACACACACACACACACACACACACACACACACACACACACACACACACACACACACACACACACACACACACACACACGAGCTTCTACTTCTGTGTCGATGAATGGTGAAACCCTATATACCAGAGGTCTTCAACAGGGAGTCCGGGACCCTTAGGGCGTCCCCAGAGTTACTTCAGAGGGTCCTCCAAATCTTTGTGTACTTGAAACCTAGAATCCATATTCTGAGAACTGTAGCCGAAAATAGCAGATCTACTGTAGATCGGCTATTTTCTGAAAAGAGGTTTGGTGTAGAGGTGAAAAAGAGTAGACCATAGTGAAAGGTCAAGTTTACAAAATATCAACGATTTAAGTGGTTAAATGTCTGAAAATTCACATTAACATGAATCCAACATAGACTGATGACAGTGCTGTCAAACAAGTCTATTAGTCTATCTATGAAATCGATAAAAATCTGCATCACGCATTTATACAACATGTAGAGGGGGGTCCCTGCTTCATCCCTCTCTCAGCTAAGGGGTCCTTGGCCTGAAAACATTGAAGACCCCTGCTATATACAATTCCTTATTTGAACAAATGTATGTTTTGCCTAAAATAGGGACTTACGGTTGAAAGCGGTAAAAAAAAAAATCTAACTATCTAAGTGTCTCCGCTCTGTGTGCATAGAAAATAATGGAGCGCACGGCACCACCAGTGCTCAGCATGAAACTTAAGGAAAGTTCATCTCCACAGACCTCTAGCATTGATCACTGGGGCCCTAAAGCTATTATCATGATTCTAATTAGGTTTAACATAAGTCTGTGTCACGGCCCGGTGCAAGGCTCCCTTGTCCCCAATTCCGCACTTTCACACAGCATCCCTATTTAAAAATAGCACACATATGCCTCACACACACATGCGTCGAATACTAATACATTTCTTTCCCATTTTTCTTCCCATTTCTTACGGAGAGATCTAGTTTAATGTCAGACTGAAGCTGGATGAAATTGTAACTCTTAAGGACAGTGAACGATGTTGATGTCAACATTGTTGGTGTGGCGAAAGGAGTCGGTAAGATGTCAGGGTTGAAAGGTTCAACGCGGCACATGAAGACATTCTTAAGTCTGTAATGAACAATTCCTTCTTGAACTCTGAACATGTCAGTGTAGTTCATACACAAATATTGTTCCTTCCCATTCCAGGACTTTTTTCTTTCTTTCTTTTTGCGTTGACATTAATACTCAACATATCATCACAATTAGGCCTACATATTTCAGCCTGACTTACTTCAATTCAATTCTGTGCAAGCTTTTGACAACCTACCGTTAGTGCCTATTGAGATTGGCAGATTTCACCCAGGTTTTTTCTCTCACTTTTCTTCACGTCACTTTGTCTGCTGACCTCACTCAGCAACAAACTAAAAATAAAATAAACAAAAATAAAAATAAAACAATTCACAGGAGGCAAGAAGTGATCACACCCCATGATGTGCACTGCAATGTACTTTCAAATGCACTACATTGCAGTCGCAATTGCTGTTTTGAGAGTAAAAAAAATTAAAAGAAGAAGACATGTGTGACATGTGTGATCTTGGCAGCTTGCCCCAGGAAATGTGCCAAGCTCAATAGGCAACAACAGTATATTGCACAATAAATACAATCCTTTACTGCAAATTCACACTATACTGTACTCGTAAACTACATTACACACCACAGGATCACTTATTAAAAAAATAAAAACATATTCCTCCTCGGCATTCTTTAAATACAGTACTTTGTCTCTGACATTTGACCTCGTTGAAGCGCCGCAGCACACCGTCCAACTTATTTTGCCTACTTTTTCCGCCTTATCGGGAACAACGTTAAATTTAGAGCCTCACGGGAAATATTACATTTGGACGTTTAGTCCACAGGAAATGGCCAATATTTGTCCCATGACTTAAAAATGATTATAACAAGTGACTATGAGAGGGCTCAGGCGCTGCACTAAATTATGCCTCCCAATGAACAAAGTCTTAGACTGAGAAGAAGTTCTTTTTTCAGGCTCATATATAAGAATGCACCCGGGCTCCAGACACGCAGCTGATGACCTATAAAGAAGACCTTTAAGCCGCTTAGGCCTAGAATTATTGAATGCTTTAACTACTGAAAAAATAGCAGATATACAAGCTCACAGCGCGGCACCGAGTGCCGCGCTGTGAGCTTGTAGATCTGCTATTTTTAAAAAATCTTGATTTTTTTTTTGCGAGTCTTATATGTATCTTATACTTATATTTGCTTCTGGGTGGTCCCTGGAACAACATATTTTGAGATCGGGGGTCCGTAGCCAAATGCATGTAATTTTGGGGGTCGTTGACATGAAAAAGTTTGAGAACCACTGACATAGAAACATGTGCGTTTTTCAAAAAAAATAAAAAAAGAATATTTAGAATTGGGTCAATATCTGGTCAAAATTCAAATCTTCACATTTTTTTCAAAAATAGCTGATCTACAAGCTCGCAGTGCGGCACTCGGTGCCGTGCTGTGAGCTTGTATATCTGCAATTTTTTTAATAGTCAAAACGTTAAAATAATAATGCGCACCCGTTCTAAACGGGTTAAGGCGTGCCCATTACTCCGGGCCTGTCAAAAAATACACTATATTTATAATAGAATACTATATTTATGTGTTTTATGTGGGCTTCTATCTGGGGCTGAGGTGCTTCTAATACAGTTTGTGAATTACCGGCGGTGACACGCCATCCATTTTCAGCATGATTAGCGACAGTGGTGTGCCTGGCTGGCACAGTGGGTGGCTTCCAGAGGTGTAGCCCCCGTGCACACAGTCACGGGCTCATTACACCACGGAGGAGGTGTAATGGATTGACACACCCACGTGCACGCACGCACGCAACCACACACGCAACCACGCACGCAACCACGCACGCACGCACAGTCTAGAGGATGACACGGGAGTGGATTTTCACTCCTGTCCCGTCCCACTCCCGCAGAAAAAATCCTGTCCCATCCCAATCCTGGGCCAGAGTAAAAAAAATAAATCCCGTCCTGTCCCACTCCTGTACAATGTCTCCTGGTCCCATCCCGCTCCTGGTCAAAATCACTCCCGTTCACATCCCGCTCCCGAAGAAATATATAATAATAAAATCGCGCAGATGTTTTTTTCTATTTTGATCCTTATTATATTTGATATCATGTTTATTATTATATAATGTATCATTTTATAATGTTCGCAGTTCAAAGACCTCACATTCCAGTGCAATCTATTTCTGCGATTTGATGAACTGGTCTGGGATGATTCCCGCTCCTGCCCACTCCTGTTGATTTTCATTCCTGTCCCGTCCTGATCCTGGCATTAATACAAATTTGACTCCTGTCCTGCGGGAATCCCACGGGACCCACGGGAATTCCTGTCAAATGTCATCCTCTAACACACACACACACACACACACACACACACACACACACACACACACACACACACACACACACACACACACACACCATAGACTGTAAAAAAAAACATGGACGGTATCCATTGCTTTCTATCATGCGAAAATTACGCTTTTTTTGTCCCTTGTATGGGTGTCGCCATCATTGTTTGAATGGTACCCAAGGAATCATAAGGAATGCTATTGGCTGCCAACAGTCACGTGGAACCGCAGGGATACATGGGAGAATATGGTGTTGAGCCTCCCGAAATAAAGCACACAAAGAAGAACACAGCCAGCTGGTATCAGTTTAGTTGTCCACGTCCCCCGCAACCTTATCATCAATTTTAACATAAATGGGACCATATTGCACAAAACGCATATCATGGTGATTGAAAGGCAGTTTGTTTTACTAGCGACAGGAACCATAAAGTATTTATGACGATGTCTATTAAGGTTAGAAAATCAAAGCGGGAAATGACTGGGGTCCAATGGAGAAATATTCTTTTTGGTACCTCGCGGGGGGGAAAACAGTAGCCTCGCAACAGCCAGACTCTCCCAGGGGAGAGTCTGGGAGTCCTCCGTAGACAATGCATTACGCAATGACGTAGTTACTCACTTTGACTGACAGGTCCAGTCAGTAGTCATCAGCGCATCAAAACATCGTTGGGAGAACATCAAATACGTCTTTTCCAGACAGAAATTCCAAAGGTGCAAACTGTTGTTCGTTTTTAAGTTATGAGATGCCGTTGATTTCAGATAAAACTTCGTTTAATGCAGCTTTTATTTGCGATTTGTGAACTCGCATCGGACATGGGGTCCGCCATGTTTGTTGTCAAAATGCGAGAGCTGTAGCAGCCGCTCGACCAATCAGGAGCGGTGTGAGGCGGGTTCGCTCGAAATGCAGCCTTTTGATTGGAAATTGAGAACCCTATTTCTCATAAAGAGACTCGATGGGAGGAGTACCAGACCGAGAAAGGAAGCACATTGGTGATGACGTAACTCGGGATGGCTTGCGAGGCTAGGAAAACAGCGCAACTAGCGGCCAATCATGGGATCTTTCTGTTCCGGGAATGCTGTTCCGTCTCAAGAGCTTGTGACTAAATGGATCCGTTGGGAACACGTTGGGTTCTTTGTCCATTTGCTGAAAAAAAAAAGCAACGGTTTTGGACGTACAAGGTTTCCCGCCAGACAGCGGCGATATGCTTGTACACATGCATGGATTCTGTAAGATGAAAGCTCGCGCGGATGCTGAATGGAGAGGGCATCTCTTGTTCTGCACCGCCAGTGAGTTTTTCAATCCTTTCGCAGACTTATTATTGCAGGGGGGGGGTCTAGCCCAAGAAGCCATACTTGTCATTCTACGATACCGCATTCCCCGTACTAAGAAAAGTAGAGGAGGGGGGAAAAAAAGGCCTTAAGGGCTCCTCTCCCTCCTATGCGCTCGCTTATTATGAATAGTGGCGGTAGGAGAGAAAAGCATATGCTCCATTTGGATCCGTTCGTGCTTTCTGGAGGGCCACTTTCAACAGCCGAGGGTCCCTCCTCGCCGCGCCCCCCCCCCATCCCTCTCTTTGATTGATATGTGAAATCCTTCCGTCTGCAAAGCTGTAAAGGCAGTCCCTGTGTGCGTCTGAAAGGTACTCATTGTCGCGCAGAGACCACTTTGTCAGGAAACAATCCAGTTCCCAAGGAAGCGGAGAATGTCTTAAGAAAGATACAGCCCCTCATTGTGTATTTTCTTCTTTTTTTGCAGGGGCGGGGGGGGGGAGGACTTTAATTTTGCGTGTGAGGTCATTTTAATCCTGATGAATTTTTATAGTAGCCGCTGTAGTTCAATGGCCACTCGCCTTAATGCTCTAAAGAAGGACAGAAATAAAGGAAGGGGAAAAAAACACACCCACGGACCTGTTGAACAATTCTAAACTTAACTCTCAAATGCCTTGAGCGCGCCCGAGTCGCGTTAGATTTTAACCACTTTAACCATTATTTTATGCTTTAACTTTAGAAAAATAGCAGATATACAAGCTCACAGCGCGGCACCGAGTGCCGCGCTGTGAGCTTGTAGATCTGCTATTTTTGAAGAAATCGTGAAAATGAGTGCAAGTCTTTGAATATCTTTGACCCGATCTTTAACCCGACTTCTAAATCCTTCCTCTAAATCATGCTGTTCTCAAACCTTTTCATGTCAAGGACCCCCAAAGTTACAGGTATTTGGCCACGGACCCCCATCTCAAAATATGTTGTCCCAGGGACCACCCAGAAGCAAATATTTGAGTTACAAACGTTCGCTTTTAAATAGATATATTCAAAGACTTGCAAAGAAAAATCATGATTTTTCAAAAATAGCAGATCTACAAGCTCGCAGCGCGGCACTCGGTGCCGCGCTGTGAGCTTGTATATCTGCTATTTTTCAATAGTTAAAGCAGTCAATAATCCTAGGCCTAAATGGGTTAAAGTGTCAGGGAGAGAGGAGAGGGGCCTTTGTTGACGGACACATTGGGGTGTATTTAAGTCCCACAAAGGAGGTTCCCTGAATGGAGGCTTGATTTCTGCTACAAGGTTTTCATTTGTGTGGCCTGAAGCAGGACTTGCCATGGGATAAAGTTTTCATAGGGTAATCTTCTCTGAGCGAGCGAACCACCCAAGAGAATTGTGCCCAAGAGATTGCTTGTGAAGCCATGCCAAGGACGCAGAGGCGGCGAGCAGATGCCTAAATTGTAACACCGACGGAATGGTCGTGCGTTGGATTTTCCTAACCGTTGCATCGTTCAAATGTGACCCAAGCCAGTCTCCCGAGCCTCTTCCACGCTAAACCGTAATGACACAGAGTCTGTAACGGTTTGAATGCTAAAAAAACTTGTTGTGATGCAGGTATAGTGCGATCGATGTCACGTATAGTTTGACACTTGCCGCTCAAAGCAGCGGCAAGTGGGCGGAAGCATTTGAAAATGATGCCGTAAGCATTCTGTCTGGAGAGACTGAAGCCAAGCAAATCAGATTGGGTCACATCTTAGCTTGGAAACCTTTTACCACTATAACCTCGTTGTCCCTACTTTGGGCATGTCATTGGTCAAAAACGTTATGATCGACATGTCGATATATATCCGACGTACACAGACAAATGTGTCTGTGGCAAAGACTTGCCCTTGTCTGTGGATTTATTGTTTCACACACCATTATAATGTTCTTATTATGATCACAAGACCCAATTACTGAATGTCAAGTCTCCAGGTTTTCTTCAGAATATGTACAGTAGGACACTGATTTACTACGACCCTATGATTATCATCCAGTCCAAACGTTGGTTCTCAAACGTTTTGTTTGCAAGGACCCTCATAACTCTCAGAGTTACAGACCTGTTATGGTCATTCAGGTCTAGCTCTTTGTTTTGTCTGGTAACATTATCCAGTAATTATGTAAGTGTCAACAATTGAATTTAGAAAATAAAATATCCAATACCAGCCATGGCGTTGACCCCTGCTGCTACACCTTTTCAGTACTGGCCTGTTAGAGAGAGGTGTTCACAGGGACGTGCTGGGCCCCTGATTCAGCCCGGGAAAAATAGTTGGAGAGGCCCTCATTGCGCGCTATAGAGAGATCTCTCTCTATAGCGCTGCTGCTACTCAAAGATTTGCCATTTCAGATCATGACAAGTGACAAGCCAGTGGGCCAATCACATGAGTTATATTTCGTCGTTGTCGGGTGGAAACCTTGTATGTCTAAAACCGTTTGTTTTGTATTTATCATTTTAAAAATGATTTAAACTATAGTGAAAACAACCGATCTACAAGCACACAACGCCTCACACCGCGAGGCGTTGTGTGCTTGCAGATCTGCTGTTTTCACTACTTTTGTGCGACAGCCTTGTATGAAGCAGGGCTTTGCTTTGCGAAAAAATGTATACATTTGAAACTTGGAGATACGAGGTTTCTGCCCGACAGCGACGATTTACTTTGTTGGCCGCACAGCCCCCAAAATGGAACGAAGGCCGACATTTATTTATTTTCCCCTAATGGCCGGCCTGGACCGTCCAGGAATGAACCGGCTGTTCGGGAGTTGTCCCGCTTTTCCCAATGGCCAGCACGTCCCTGGGTGTTCAAATGGGACAATGGAGTGGTAAGATACACAGCTACTTATACAGCATCTCTCAACGACAAGATAAACAAGTTAGCGTAGAACTTTGCCTCTTTTTCTTCTCCCTGTTAAAACCCATTTAGGCCTAGAATTATTGAATGCTTTAACCAGTGAAAAATAGCAGATATACAAGCTCACAGCGCGGCACCGAGTGCCGCGCTGCGAGCTTGTAGATCTGCTATTTTTGAAAAAGTCGTGAAAATGTGTGCAAATCTTTGAATATATGTATTTTCAAAGCGAACGTTTGTTAACTAAAATTTTGCTTCTGGGGGGTCCCTGGAACTAAATATTTTGAAATGGGGGTCCGTGGCCAAATACATATCATTTTGGGGGTCCCTCACGTGAAAAAGTTTGAGAACCACTGACATAGTAGTCTCTCAAGAACAGACTAACTGAGCTCCAGTTAAGCAAAAAGGACCTTTTCTTTGGCGATGGCTGGCCAGATTGCTGACATAGAAACATAGGTTTTTTCCAAAAATCTTAGAAGGATTCAAAAGACACTTAATAGAATCGGGTCAAAATTCTAATTTTCACGATTTAAAAAAAAATAGCAGATCTACAAGCTCGCAGCGCGGCACTCGGTGCCGCGCTGTGAGCTTGTATATCTGCTATTTTTTTTAATATTTAAAGCATAAAATATTGCGTCATAATGTGTTCAGGCCTAAACGGGTTAAAGAAAATTGCAGGAGGTCGCTCATCATCGCCATTGTGACTAAACAGAGAGACGGCGCGTCTTATTTGAGGAGCGGCTGGGTGCGACCGACAGCGTGTGATTCATAGCGGTTATTTATGTATCATGTTAGCTGCAGACTCAGTGGGGGGCGGCGATGGCATGGTCTTCACTAAGTACATCTCCCTCCTGTCGCTTTTTTGCTTCACAGTTCAGCCTTTTTTTTTTCTCCCCAACAACTATTTTCTGGTGTGGATATTATCCCCGGCGTTTTTTTGATCTTCCCCGCCGCCATGCAGTCTAAAATAATAAAGAGTGTAGGAGTCGGGCGCTAGATAGCTAGCGGGGCGAGGAAATGATGTGCATTGAAAGTGTCACTGGCTCGCTGTGATGCTTGGAGTCTCATTGCAACACACATTTTTTGCAGAGTGAAATGGTGGCTTTAACTCTTAAGTCCCTCGTTTTCGGCGACTTATCTTCATGTGGATGTTGACGTCCCTGAAATAATACCGCTCACAGGAAGACGCACACACACACACACACACACACACACACACACACACACACACACACACACACACACACACACACACACACACACACAAACGCCTGCATGCGTGCACAGCACATGAGCGGTCATCGCCATGTTGGCTTGCGGTGAACATATTTGTAAAAATTCTATTTTTTTCCACGGACATACCGGTATAAGTGACCTGACAATAACATTACCAGAAACTCATAAAGAGACAGCCCTGAATGATCGGTCGCAGTTTACCATGAGCTTGTCCGCGTCTGTGTAGACGTGTACACATTTTTCTATGGGCAAACCCATAGACCGTAAAAATTTGTCATCATGATGTCATCATGCTCTGATGTCACTGTGATGTCAGCAAGGGGAACCACTCTAGCAGAATGGGTTTGCCGCTATGACATCACGCTCTGGCTCCACTGCGATGTCACAGAATCCCTTTTATGCCCATATATGGAGTTATGCCTGATGTCATCAATATTAATGATGCCCTGTTAGAGAGATCCCTGTGATGCCAGGGGGGAACAAATCCCTTTTATGCCCATATATGGAGATATGGAGATCCCTGTGATGCCAGGGGAACAATCCCTTTTATGCCCATATATGGAGATCCCAGACGACACTGCCCTTTAGGACGAGGTCGCTTGTCACCCTGAGGCTTTTTACTAGTAGGTCTGTAACTCAGAGTCTACAAATGGAACCAAATGGACCCCAGAGTTATGGGGGTCCTTGCACGTTTGAGAACCACTAGTAGGCTACTAGTGGAGTCCTAATGGGCGATAGTGTCGTAGTAAATAAGTGTCATACATGTTCTGAAGAGAACCTGAAGACTCGACATTCATTAATCGGGCCTTAAAGGAGTAGTTCACCCCCAAAATGACTTTTTTTCTATTGATTAGTCATGCCATGGAGAGTAGAGTTCAATAATATTTTTTGGTTTTTGTCACATTCCTAAGACAAAAATTTGATTCGAGTAAATTTACAACCATTGATTCCGGATGGTGACCCGTTTCGAAGCGGGTCACCATCCGGAATGAATGGGGGTAAATTTATTGTTATCACATTTTTGTCTTAGGAATGTGACAAAAACAAAAAAAAAATTATTGAACTCTAGTCTCCATGGCGTGACTAATCAATAGAAAAAAAGTCATTTTGGGGGTGAACTACTCCTTTAAGATGCCTTAAGAAAATTTGCCAAGGACAAGACCAATTCTTTGCCTCGGATACGTTTTGTCCCTCTGTTCTGAGGGAGGGTGGGATCCAAGTTGCGCGTTGGTGCGTCACTGCACACACCTGTTTGTGCATACGGCCAGGCGGATTGCCTGTGTGTGTGTGTGTGTGTGTGTGTGTGTGTGTGTGTGTGTGTGTGTGTGTGTGTGTGTCTGCGTGTGTGTGTGTGTGTGTGTGTGTGTGTGTGTGTGTGTGTGTGTGTGTGTGTGTGTGTGTGTGTGTGTGTGTGTGCGCGTGTGTGCGTGTGCATGCGTGGTGAAGTGAGTCCTGCACCTCTGTGTGGATATATCATGCATTATGGTCCTATATAAGGGCTTGTCCTTCTCCTCCTTCCTCAACTTTTGACTATAATTTAGCTTAGGGGTCTTCAACAGGGGGTCCGGGACCCCTAGGGAGGGTCCTCAGAGTTACTACAGGGGTGGCCGCCAAATCTTTGTGTGATAGGAACTTGTAAAAAATGTTTTTTTTACATTAACCGCTTGAACCCTAGCATCCCTATTCTGAGGAGAACGTCAGCCAAAAACAGCAGATCTACAAGATCTACAAGCTCACAACGCCTCGCAGCGCAAGGCGTTGTGAGCTTGTCGATCTGCTGTTTTTGAGGGAAAATAAGAAGAGCAGACCAAGTTCAGAGTGAAAGGTCACGTGTTGTTGACCGTTGAAGTTGTTAAACTTAACGTGATGAATCCAGCACAACGCTTGACCGTGCTGTCAATCTGTGAAACGTCAGGAAAAAAGTTTAATCTGCGACAAAATTTTATACGATGTTTGGTGTGGGGGTCCCTGCTTCATTTCTCTCTCAGCTAAGGGCCTTCCTTGGCCTAAAAGAAAAACGTCGAGGACCCCTCATTTAGCACCTATAGTGAACCCCAATTCAGACTGAGACTGCATGCGCTTCAGCGGCGGGGAGAACAAGAAAAAAGAAGCAAAAAAGATAGAAAAGACACAAAGAAATACATAAAGGCCGCTTTAACCTCCCTGTGCGTCCCTAAAGAAATCACACGCAGCCTCCCTCCGCTCGCCGTTTCATTAAATTCCAAGAAGAGCCTCACGCCCCCTCTGAACCCCCCCTTCCACCCCCCCGCTTCCATGCACCCCACCTCCCTCGAAAAAAAGGGGAAAAAAAGAGAAAATTAAACGAGTAAGAGCAGGGAGAGGGTTCAATACTTAAGAGGGCACAATATGTTCTGTTACATTATACTTTTCCTTTCGCCTGGGAGCGTAAAAGAAAGAGAGAAAAGAACGATTGGGGGGAGGGAGGGAGGGGGCGAAAGGGCAGCGAAAAGGAATACTTTGCTATTTAATTACTGTCAGTTGAATGAGCTCTGTTCACATACCACCACCACCCCCCACACACACCCACACACACACACACACACACAAACCCACCTACGCTTACACACACGCGCGCGCGCACGCACACACACACACAGCACGACCCAATGTACAAAAAAACATTCTTATTCACTTAGTATGTAGGTCACATTACAGCGGTGTCTAGCTATTGGACATGGGCTTAGATGACTGTTTGTTGAGTATTAAATGCTTTCGCTGCCTCAGCAGCCTCTGCCACTGGTATTTCTCACACAGCTGTGCTACTGAAAGGAGGCAGCGCCGCAGCGAAAACCATGTCACACACGCGCGCGCACGCTCGCACTCTCTCTCACACACACACACACACACACACACACACACACACACACACACACACACACACACACACACACACACACACACACACACACACACACACACACACACACGGGGGAGAGAGACGCGCTCGCGCACTCTGTCGCGCGCGTACACAACTTCCGACACCACGCTCCAAAATATAGCTCTTTTGTGCGTACTTTTAAAAGCCATGCATTTCCCTTTTTTTCCCTCCTTTTTTTGCGGCGCATACAATCTCCTCTGGCTGTGCCTCTGTTGTGAACTTCAACAACAACCACAACAACAACAAAAAAAAGCCCCCAAAAAGAAAGATGTTAAGGCAGCTTGTTACAAACGGGGCCGCGGCTAACAAGGAAGGAACGACAGGCCAAGCAAACCCATTGACCTGAGACGCTTAAACTCGCGCGGCGATGAATCTCCGCTTTTCTTCTCTTCTTATCCCTGTTTGCTTTGGGTTGACCTTGGTGCGCCGGCCCCCTTACACGGCCCATTCACACCCTGGCTCAGATGTAGAGCGCGTGCGTGCATGGGTGGGCGCACGCAAGGGCGTCACAACACAAGGGGGGGGGGGGACTGAGTTACTAGGGCCCAAGGTGGAGGGGCCCTAGTAATGATGATGATGGAGAGAGAGTGTCACCGCTGAGTTACTAATTAATTATTGAGTTACTAGGGCCCAAGGTGGAGGGGCTCTAGTAACTTTAGCTATCGAAATAGCAGATCTACAAGCTCACAGCGCGGCACCGAGTGCCGCGCTGCGAGCTTTTAGATCTGCTATTTTTGAAAAGTCGTGAAAATGTGTGCAAATCTTCCAATTTTTTTTTTTTTTTTAGGCAAACCTTTGTAATCGTCTCAATTTTGCTTCTGGGAGGTCCCTGGGACAAAATATTTTGAGATGGGGGTCCGTGGCCATATACATATAATTTTGGGGGACCTTCACATGAAAAAGTTTGAGCACCACTGACATAGAAACTTAGTTTTTTTTTCAAAAAAAAAACCTTGGAAGGATTTGAAATATTCAAAGACTTGCACAAATGTTAGATTTTCCAAAAAATAGCAGATCTACAAGCTCTCAGCGCGGCACTCGGTGCCGCGCTGTGAGCTTGTATATCTGCTATTTTTCAATAGTTAAAGCACATGGGGGGCCCGCAGTGAATCCTTGTACCCAGGGCTCAGAAGTTGGCGTGACACCCCTGCGCGCACGTACGCACGCACTCACACAAATACACACACACACACACACACACACACACACACACACACACACACACACACACACACACACACGTTTTTTGCATTGCTATACTGTGAGGATGTCCAAATTTTTAGGACAGCGATTTTATGAATGCCCTTCATATGCCGTTACCAGCTAGGTGGCCTTGTGGTTAGAGTGTCCGTCTGGGTCTGGGAAGGTCGGAGTTCGATCCCCGGCCGGGTCATACCAAAGACCCAGTGCCTCCCTGCTTATAGTGCTCAGCACCAGAGGTTGGATCCTCCCCTATGGGCCTCATGGCTCGGCATGGCTTATGTCAGTGATATTCAACTGGCGGCCCGCGGGCCAAATGCGGCCCCAGCAGAGCTTTCTTGTGGCCCCTGGAGAATATTCCAATGTAAAAATAAATGTAAGAAATTATTATTGGATGGTTGGTTGTACAGGATGACCATTTTGAATGTTCAGCAATTTATTGTTTCACCATGTTGCTAGGCAGCTCTGCAACATGGTAAAAACAAGAACTCAACAGATGAGTTCTGAGTGCAGTTCAACCATCATTTGAAACCATTTCTGGGTCTTGAGTGGATGTTGTTCTTTTACCCCAAAGAAATAATTCACCTGGATTGTGTCCATATTCTCCATCATCATCAAAATAACGAGCCTGTGCTCTATAAAGGACTGGCACAGAAAACATCAAAATGCATGAATGCAGTATGACGCAGGGCCTAATAAGTTACCATAACCTAATGGACATACATGTCCATTGTTGTGTCCATTTCTGGGTTTTGAGTGGATGTACCCAAATAAATAATTCACCTGGATTGTAACTATCTTCCATATTCTCCATCATCATTAAGTTCAAGCACATCTTGTGCTCTTATCAGTCGGTGTAAACACTTCACCTTGCCAGCCTGCCTCAAATACTCTTGCCGGAGTTGCCGCAAAGACGCTTCCATGCCAATGACCCATTTAGTAGATCACACTGAAATACTGTATTCTGTTGTTAATATCAAAATCAAAGCCTCTAAAGGATTGGCACAGAAAACATCAAAATGCATGAATGCAGTATGAAGCAGGGCCTAATACAGTTACCATAGCCTAATATGCAGAGATGGGCACAAAATTAAAAATACTATGTGAAATCAAGTATTTTGATTTCGTTTTGCCCATCTCTGCCTAATGGACATTGGCTACATGTCCATTGTTGTGTTGTATCGGAAATATAGCGAACAACAAACAGTGCAACAGTTAACCATGGACATTTTCGTTTCTGTTCTGTTGTCACAGTCTTGTGGCCCCCGACTTCAATTGATTTTACAATTGTGGCCCACTGCCTAATCTAGTTGAATACCCCTGGCTTATGTCATGTGCCATTCAGGTCATTTTAACACCTAACCCTATGAAGCCAAAAACATTGCAGATCTACAACCTCACAAGAGGTGCGATTTTTAGTGTGTGACAGTGGCCTGCAGCTACGTACAAATCAGGTGTAACTCCAACCCTGACCCCTAAATTGAACATCTAACTGCCTGATCCTTAGGGCCAATGCATATTCCACTTTTAGAGCCGAATTTATTTCGGTTCGGTTCGGGGTGTCACAAAATCTCAGTCGAACAGTCGAATTGACGACGGTGCGGTCGAATTGATGTACTCCCCCCGAACCTCTGAATGATGTCATATTGTAGTTTAGACAGAGACAAACCGAAATTAATTTGGCTCTAAAAGTGGAGTATGCATCGGCCCAAACCCTGACCCCAGTTGGAGCCATTTGCTAATGGCAAGCCTCACACTCTAGGACCACTAAAATATTCCCCTAAAATATCTATTTCTCAAATTCTACTATAAATCCTTCTAAATAAATGTATATAGAAAAGCATGCACCCTGACTCAAATGCAGAAACTTCTCACTGGACTTCAATCAACTCTGACTTCAGAAGGTTGACATTTCTCTATTATAATTCCTTGTTTTGAGTTGTCTCTGGTGACATCGTAATATTTTGAGTTATGGATTTTTGATATTCAGCTGTAAGCCATAAAAATTCCAAATTACAAAAAAAAAAAAAAAAAAGTTTTGAATATTTCACTGCATGCGCAGTGCCTCTAGAATATACATAAGTTTGGAATTGTATTATACAGGTGAAAATGAACTTTTACACAATATTACAATTTTAGATGGATCTGTATACTTATGGGGACAGCGGGTCCTCTCACAGATATAGTAATAGTAAAGGTACACAGAAACACACACACACGCACACACACACCCATACACACACACACACACACACGCGCACGCACACGCACGCGGCCAGGTGGTTGCATAGTGAAAGCCCTGTCCAGGCTCATCATGTCCTTCCATATCCCTCCTCCATGTATTCTTATTGTCTGCTGTCACCATGGCGACCTGTGATATGAGAGGGGATAAGGTTGATGTATTTGGAGAGAGGAGGAAATTACCTTGTTTATGCTGGCGGGAGGGGGTGAAGTATACACTTCAATGCATACGCACGCACGCACGCACGCACGCACGCACGCACGCACGCACGCACGCACGCACGCACACACACACACACACACACACACACACACACACACACACACACACACACACACACACACACACACACACACACACACACATCATCATCATCATCATCATCAGGCGTTGTAGAAGGCAAATTTCACAAATGGGGTATGCAGCCATTTACCTCTGTGTGCGTGTGTGTGTGTGTGTGTGTGTGTGTGTGTGTGTGTGTGTGTGTGTGTGTGCGTGCGTGCGTGTGTGCGTGTGTGCGTGTGTGTCTGAGTGTGTGCGCGCGCGCGTGTGAGTCCAGATGGTGATTGATTTTTCAAGTGTTGACATCCCAGCTTGAGAAGCACCCCTCCTTTCTTCACACGCACGCACACGCAGCACGCACAAGTGCGCCCGCGCACCTCTTTGTGCCGAATAAGTCAGGCAAACTAACATTCTCGATGGCATGCATCATCATCATCTCCGAGAACAGCGGCGGCATCCGCCATTGATTGACAAAGCATGCGTGCAAACGCACAGCTAAACACACACACACACACACACACACACACACACACACACACACACACACACACACACACACACACACACACACACACACACACACCCACGCCACACACACCCGCGCCACACACACCCGCGCGGACGTACGCGCGGACGTACGCGCACGTGGGGACACAATGTCGACTTCACGTCTCACGGCAGACTGAGAGTTTAGGACACACACCGTGGAGTTTAGCAAAAGATTCCAACCAACAAAAGAGTATGTCTCAATACCCGCTGACTTTAATCAACAATCGCTGAAGCGCCAAATTATGGCTCACTAAACGAGAGAGAGAGAGAAAGAGAAGGAGGGTGAGATCGATAGAGAGAGACACATCCTCCACCCAATAGAGTGGATATATATCCCATTTAGATCTGGAGACTGGAACACATTCGTACTTTAACCATTGTTTTATGCTTTAACTATTAGAAAATAGCAGATATACAAGCTCACAGCATGAGTGCCGCGCTGTGAGCTTGTAGATGTGCTATTTTTTAGTATTTTGACCCGATTCTAAATATGTCTTCTAAACCTTCTTCTAAATCAGTGGTTCTCAAACTTTTTCATGTCAAGGACCCCCCAAAATTACAGACCCCCATCTCAAAATATATTGTTCCAGGGACCCCAAAATATTTGCTTATTTGCTTTAAAAGCGAGCATTTAATGTTCGCTTTTAAAAAGATATATTCAAAAATAGCAGATCTACAAGCTCGCAGCGTGGCACCGTCAGCTATTTTTCAATAGTTAAAGGATTACTTCACCACTTCACCTATTATCTTCGTATAATAGGTCCTCACTAATGTTCATAATAAAATAAAATAAATAAAAATAAAAATCGACCCCGTCCAAGTCTCTTAGGAGAGCTGTGGGAAGTTCAGAAACCCAAAGTCCATTGTCAAACGATGATGTCACAAGATGATGGATTTCTGAACTTCCCACAGCTCTCCTGAGAGACATGTAGATTTTATTTTTCTTTTTTTGCAATTTTATTATGAACATTAGTGAGGACCTATTATAGGCCAGGAAGATAGGTTGAAAAGTGGCAAAGTCCTCCTTTAAAGCACAACATAATGGTTAAAGTGGTTCCGGGTCTAAATGAGATATATGTGCATGGCCAGTGGCATAGAGCGGTGGTATATACAGTCAGGGGCGTCACACCAAATTCTGGGCCCTGGGTACAAGGATTCACTGCGGGCCCCCCATGAATGTTAACTATTGAAAAATAGCAGATATACAAGCTCACAGCGCGGCACCGAGTGCCGCGCTGCGAGCTTGTAGATCTGCTATTTTTGAAAAGTCGTGAAAATGTGTGCAAGAAACCTATGTCTCCATGTCAGTGGCGCTCAAACTTTTTCATGTCAAGGACCTCCAAGATGATATGTATTTGGCCACGAACCCCCATCTCAAAATATTTAGTTCCGGGGACCCCCCAGAAGCAAAATTTTAGTAACAAATGCCCGCTTAAAAAATACATATATTCAAAGATTTGCACACATTTTCACGACTTTTCAAAAATAGCAGATCTACAAGCTCGCAGCGCGGCACTCGGTGCCGCGCTGTGAGCTTGTATATCTGCTATTTTTCAATAGCTAAAGTATAAATTAATTAAGGCCCCGCCTCACCACCTTGGGCCCTAGTAACTCAGTCCCACTTTCCTACCCCTTGTGACGCCCCTGTATACAGTATCTGCTCCGTGGCAGCCCCCATTGACTCGGCCCCGGCTCTCTCTCTCCGTGGCTAAATGATGTCATCGGCTAACTGGCAGCCACCGTTCGCGGGCCATTGCTTCTGTGTGCGTGACTAAATGCATACAATTAAGGGCCTCGGCACTTCTCAATCTCTGTGAACTCATTGTTATCCCCGGGTTCAAGTGCACTGATAATGGGGGCCGGAGGAAAACAGGCGACACGGGCAACGAGGCACTCACTGCGGGGACGAGAGAGAGACACAGAGAGAGAGAGAGGGGGGGGAGGGGGGGGAGAGAGAGAGAGAGAGAGAGAGAGAGAGAGAGAGAGAGAGAGAGAGAGGAGGGAGAGAGAGAGGGGGAGAGAGGGAGAGAGAGAGAGAGAGAGAGAGAGAGAGAGAGAGAGAGAGAGAGAGAGAGAGAGAGAGAGAGCGGTGGTGGGAGCTGGTGGGTGAAATAGACGTCTCATTATTATCACTGGTGTGAAGTAACTAAGTACGTACATTTACTCGAGTACTGTACTTAAGTAAAATTTTGAGGTATTTGTACTTTGTACATTTATTTGAACACTTTAGTTACTAGTCACTTTGCTGGTATGAATTATAATATTACAAAACATACATTAACCACTTTAGCCCTATTTTATACCCAGGCTATTTGAAAACAGCCGATGTTGTGAGCTTGTAGATCTGCTATTTTCTTTTGGTACTTTAAGTGCATTTTGATGCCAACACTTTCATACTTTTACTCAAGTACGTTTCAAATTAACAGACTTTTACTTGTAACAGAGTATTTCTACACTGCAGTATTGATACTTTTACTTAAGTAATAATAAACGTGAGTACTTTTCCCCACCCCTGATTATTATTAGTGTGCGTCCTCTTATCGCCTGACGACGCTCGCCACTTCCTGCTCAATCAACTGTCTGTTTCTTTGTCTTCTCATTCACTGTTCCTTTTCCTTTTTGCTCTTTAGCAATTTTTAATCTTCACCCTCTTCTTGCCCATTAGTTTTAATCGTCATTCACTTTTGCACTCCTCTCTCTCTCTCTCCTCTCCCCCTCCTCTCTCTCTATCTCTCTCTCCATCTCTCTCGCCCTCTTATGTGAGGGTGCTTTGTGTGTGATGGGTGTTTGCCTCTCCCTTCCATACAGTGGGACTATTTTCACATAGGGGGCTGAGAGTGACGCACACCTCTTTGCATTGTGACCAGTTGTACTTTGTGAAAAGGCTCTCTCTCTCTCTCTCTCTCTCTCCCTCTCTCTCTCTCTCTCTCTCTCTCTCTCTTATCTCTCCCAGTGGCGTCAGTTCAGAAAAGTCTAAGGTATGGCAACATGACTGGTGTTTTGCACGCGCGCAAAGCACCAATCATGTTGCTACCTTAGCAACAGGCATGATGGCATTTATTTTAAGAAGTACATTTGATTTTTTCCCTGTTTTACGGTTTCTTGGGCTGGATATGGAAGCCTGGAACGGCTGTTCAAGTGCAGCTAAACTTGGCATGTTAGTAAACGTGCCACAATTAACAATAATGCATTGCACCTGTGCAGCTGACCTGCGGAACCTGGGAATATACCATTTTGTCAAGATGGGGAGAATATAATTATCTTCTTATGACCATTTTGTAAAATTTTGCATTTGTAGTTATTTTACATTACAAACATAATAACCAGCACAGATAGACAAAGAGACATTCATGGATTTATATGTAAAAGTAACTTTTATTTTCCCCCCTGGACCCAGGGTATGGCAGCTGCATACCCCTGCCATACCCAATTGACGCCCCTGTCTCTGTCTCTGTCTCTCTCTCTCTCTCTCTCTCTCTCTCTCTCTCTCTCTCTCTCTCTCTCTGCTTCTCTTCCCCTCCCTCCCTCCCTCCCTCGCCTCCTCGCTAATGCTTGCCTCTAAATGCATCATTAGACAGTTAGGCTGCTGTGAAAGTGGTTGGACAGTGGACGTGGCAGACGAAGGAACCGAGAGGAAATAGTCGGTTAGATTTGTACCGATGCGAGGGAGATTGTGATTTTTCAGCACAATACATCTGCCCCCCCCCCCCCCCCTCCCTCGTTCTCGTGCCTCCATCAGTTAGAAATCCATTCAGACGCTATTTGCGACCGGCGTGGGTCGTTTGGTAGAAAGTTTAGCGACGCTGTGCGTCTAGATGGTCCTGTATAAGCCACAAATCAGACGCACGGTGGAAACACTGACAGTTAGGAAAAGGAACGGATTAATTATAGACAATTACACGTCTTCTATTATTCATCCATGTTACAAAAAAATAAATAAAAAAATAGGCTACATTTTAATCAAGGAATAAAAACTGTCTTATACTATCTTACCAACCAGATAAAGACGAAATACAAAACGGTACAACATTTTCCTGCCCCAAAAGGTTAAATGAGCCATTGTGCCGACCGGAGCAGTAATAAGAGTGAAATTCTGAATGTCATGATATCCCATTAAACCATTCAGAACGGGTACACATTATTGTTATTATTATGGTATGCTTTAACTATTGAAAAATAGCAGATATACAAGTTCACAGCACGGCACCGAGTGCCTGCCACGCTGCGAGCTTGTAGATCTGCTATTTCTTTTTAAATATGAACATTTTTGCAAATCTCAAATTTTCTAAGTGAACAATTGTAACTCAAATATTTGCTTCTGGGGGGGTCCTGATACAAAATATTTTGAGACTTGGTCTGCGGCCAAATACATATAATTCTAGGGGTCCTTGACCTGAAAGAGTTTGAGAACCACTGATGTAGAAACCCGCGTAAAAAAAAAAAAGAAGACACTTAGAATAGATCGGCTCAAAATTGGGGTCAAAATTCAAATGATCGCGATTTTTCAAAAATAGCAGACCTACAAGCTCGCAGCGCGGCACTCGGTGCCGCGCTGTGAGCTGTAGATCTGCGATTTTTCAATAGTTAAAGCATAAAATAACAATACACAATCGCGTGTACCCGTCGAAGGGCTTAATAAGGTGGTAATGTGGCTATGGAGGTGACATTGCGGTCGGCCCTCCCACAGACCAGATCCAGTGTAAACGTCCAAAGCCAGACTTCCCTGATGGCCCGACACTTGACAGTGATGCCCTCAAGTCCAGGAGAAACTCTGTAACTGGAGAACGATTGCTTCTGTCTGTCTGAGTAACTGGATCGCCACACAGCCCTGCCTTCTTCCCCCCCCAGACGCAACACAGCGAGCGAGCGTGCACGCACGCACGCACGCACGCACGCACCGCACGCACGCACGCACGCCACACACTCACACACTGTCCCCCAAGAGATAGATATACTGTAGCTAAACAGAGAGGAAATGCACACACATGCACTCAAATGCAGGTGCACACGCACGCACGCACACACACACACACACGCACGCACGCACACACACACACACACACACGCACACACACACACGCACACGCACTCACGCTCAGACCCCCGTTCCATCTCCACCGCAACCCCTGAGCCTCATCAGAGATGTGTGTGTGTGTGTGTGTGTGTGTGTGTGTGTGTGTGTGTGTGTGTGTGTGTGTGTGTGTGTGTGTGTGTGTGTGTGTGTGCAGGGCGGGTGGTGGTACCACGGGGCGGGCGGTGGGTGCGCTGCGTTGGTCTGCAGAGCGGTAGCGCTATAGCGCTAGCGGTAGCTAGGTAAATGGATCTTATTTAGCGACGCGTCAACACGTGTAAGGGGGCCTACGGCTCATTACTCTGGGCCCGCCGATCCCCTCTGCACACCCTCTGATGGATGGAGGGAGAGAGAGGAGAGGAGAGCACCATCCCTCCCTCCCTCCCTCTCTCTCTGTCCTCTGTTCTTCCTCTTTCTCCGTCCTTTTGACCTTTTCGCTCAACTCGACTTATGACCTATATCAGGGTCTTCAACAGGGGGTCTGGGACCCCTAGGGGGTCCTCAGAGTCCTCTGAGGAGAAATTTAGCCAAAAATAGCTGAGAGCTTGTAGATCGGCTATTTTCGGCAAATAGGTTAAAAAAAGAGCAGACCAAGCACACATTTTGGGGGTCGCGGCCTGAAAAGGTTGAGAACCACTGAGCTAGCACATGTTTCACACACACACACACACACCACACACACACACACACGCGCGCGCGCATATGCACGCACGCACGCACGCACATGCGCACACACACACACACACGCACGCACGACACTGTTAGTCCCTCTCTTCAGCGTTTAGAGCATTCTGCTCATTCATGGAACCAGGCCCTCCTACTGCAAACGCTTAATTGGCTGCAGATTGCTCTTTAACCTCAGGGTTACCACCACACACACACACACACACACACGCACACACACACACACACACACACGCACGCACGCGCGCGCGCACGCACATGCACACACTCGTACAAACACTGTGCACACACACACACACTCCGGCTCTAGTGCTGGGCTGTTAAAGTCTTAAGGGAAATAGAGTGTGGTTTTTACAATGCGGCGGCCGGTCAAAGGTCAACAGATTTGTAACAGCCGATCTCTAAGGATCTGTCAGTCAGACCAAGATTCCACCGCCCCGCCGCTGCCACACTGCGCACACACGCACACACACACGCACACGCGCGTGCGTGCGTGCCGTGCCGTGCATGCTGTGTGTACACAAGTGATCAGTGACGGAATAGAAATACTCCGTTAGTAATAGTCATAGTAATAGTCCGACATTGCTTACGTACCCAAAGTAGGAAGTGCTCATTATGCAGAAGTTCCCATTTGACACGTTTTCAAACGCATACAAATCCTTGAAAATAGCAGATCTACAAGCTCTAACCTCCAAATCTACCTCCAGATCTACAAGCTCTAATCTCTTTGCGACACGCTATGAGCTTGTAGATCGGCTATTTTCAAATTTCCAAAGTATACAGCTCTGAATTGGTTTTGTCATAATAATCTAAATCTACAAAGTAACTGGTAACTAAAGTTTTCAAATAATTATAGTTGAGTAAAAGGACAATATTTGCCTTGAGATGTAGTGGAGCAGTAGTAAAATTATTGAAAATTGGAAGTAAAAATACCTCAAAATTGTAGTACTTGAATAAATGCACTTACCGTATTTTCCGGACTATAAGGCGCACTTAAAAGCCTTTAATTTTCTCAAAAAACTACAGTGCGCCTTATAGTCCAGTGCGCCTTATATATGGATCATTCATTGACATTGACATTCCCTTTAGCACAGCTCCATCTGTTGGATGCATAACGCAACGGTAGCGTCTATTATGTGCGCCTTATAGTCCGGTGCGCCTTATATATGAAAACAGTTAGAAAATAGACCATTCATTGACATTGCGCCTTATAGTCCGGTGCACCTTATAGTCGGAAAATACGGGTAGTTAACAGATTCTAGATTAGATTATGGTAAAAAAAAAGTCCGGAATTGTCCTTTAACGGATGACTTTGCCGCTTTTCAACCTCTTCAAGACATTGTGCTGTGATATTTTCCACCCCTACAACATAATCGTCAGGTATTATACTTGGAGGAAGATTCAAAAAAGTCTACAGAAAGTGTTGAAATTATGTTTTTATGTGGCCACACCCACCTGTTCATTAAAGGATTACTTCACCACTTTTCAACCTATCTTCATATAATAGGTCCTCACTAATGTTCATGATAAAAAAGCTATTGTTCTCACGATAATAAAAAATCTAAATTCTTTTTTTCATAAATATTGTTTAAAAAAAATCTGTCAAACGATGATGTCACAAGAATATGGATTTCTGAAGTTAGCCACACCCACAGTGTTGTTGAATGGTGAAAAGGGAGGGGATGCTATTATGATGTCCAGGCCCAGATCTACCATATGGGCACTTTGGGCACCTGCCCGTGCCCTTGGCATCGGGGGTCCTCCATGGTGGTAAAATTGGAGCTTCAGTGCCCAGGGGCCCTCAGAGGTGTTAATACAAATCCAGCCCTGATGATGTCATTAAATCAGTGTATTTCAATTGGGCCTTTTGACTCAGAGGCTTTCAGGTTTCAGGAAGTAACCAAAAACACACAGGGAAGACATATTTGCATATTATAACCCCACCTGGGGCTTTATTAGAGTAATGTTAACTCCATAGACACATGAACAGTTTCTTCTTTGTGACTGTGGAGTCTGTTCTCCTCTATGGCTGTGAATGCTGGACACTTAGGCAAGCCCTACAGAAGTCCCTGGACGGGTGCTACACCAGAATGTTACTTGTGGTACTGAACATCAACCAGGACGAGCACATCACCAACAAGCGTCTGTACGGGGAACTACCAAGTGTATCAGAGACGATAGCAGTCAGAAGGATGAGACTAGCTGACCACTGCCACCGACACAGAGCAATCCCGGCCAAAAAGCTTGTACTGTGGGAACCAACACACGGGCATCGATCGAGAGGACGTCCCACATCTACCTATGTGGACTTAGAAAGATGCTAAAGAAAGATGCTGTTGCACAAAGCACAAAGGAACTGGCCAGATGTAGAGAGAACCCAGATGGCTGGAGACGCCGATGGAGGGCTCGTCTGAGGACGACGTAGAGTATTGTCTTGTTACAACCAGCGGTACCGGTAGGGCAGGCGTTGGCATTCCCGAAGTGGCGCTTTCTCTGTCCCCAGGATAAATTGTCGGTACAGCGCTTGGCTTCAGCCTTTTTTCCTCCAGTAAATCCCACGTTTAGCCTACTTTCACCAACTTGGTGAAAAGAGTCATCTGTAATGTGCTGAAGGCGCGGCCACTTGTCTTTGTCAACTGGTAAACACTACGGTTACAGTAGATCTTCCTGCTAGGGACAGTCAACTGGTAAACACCTTACGGTTACAGTAGATCTTCCTGCTAGGGACAGTCAACTGGTAAACACCTTACGGTTACAGTAGATCTTCCTGCTAGGGACAGTCAACCGTTAGACCCCTGGAAGAGTAGTCTTCCCTGCGGTGCAGGAGGACTAATGGGGATCCGTATTTTAGACAGAACACTCACGTTAAAGTAGGTTTAACCATTTATTGCATAAATGGAATACAGTTTTTTTAGAGCTTGAAGGGCTCCGCATTCGGAGATGTTCCCTGAACGCTAAGCAAGACTCCCCATAGGGATACAATAGCAGAACAATAGCAATACATGACACGTAACTTAATCAACAGACATAATCACGAGTATTTGAGCTTAGCTTGACTGATCAAAGATGGAGGCTGGGGTGTAGGAGGCAGCTAGCAGCGAGTATCCGACCGAGGCTTCGGATAACCCAAGCATAGGTAGAGAAAGCGAGTGGTATTTAAAGGAGCCTGAACGAGAGCTTTGATTGGAGTATGTCAGTGTCACGTAATGACCAGCTGATATGTGAATGAGGAATGGAAAAAGAGCTGACTGACAGCTGACTACAGCTGGGCGGGGCAAGACTCATGTGTCCTGCATAAACTAACGCTGAAACTTCATTAAACAATAAAGCTTGCGTCCCATGTTCATTTCACAGACTCACAGTCACACTTGTGTTTCAGTTGGCCACAGCTGTTGAGATATGATGATGAGGGAGGTGCTGTGATGCTGGCCCTCTACCCGTCTGCCTGGGATGGTTGGAATGAAACACAAAATTACCTTTTCTATAAATATATATTATATATAAATGAGTCACTTGTGATAGGGGGCAATGATATATTGCGATCCCTGATGTCATCAATATTAAGCCCCTAGCTTGGAATGCCCAAATATGGACATACTGAGTCTCATAACATAAGACATCTATGATGTCAGACATCATATCCATATTTGGGGAAAAGAAATTGTCCACATTTTGTCCAACTTAAAACAACCAACCGCAACTCAAATCTCAAAATGAATGAATGAAATGAATTCCGTCCTGTGCGAATTCCGTCCTGCGCGACCTCGCCCTTATGCGTCTTACTGGTAGTAGCCTATAGTCTAAAATGTGAGTACTTCTTTTCCCCACCACTGCTACCTGGGATGTTTGGAACTGCACAGGCCTTTTCATTCTGTGCCAGACAGGGCTATGTGTGTCCTGCACCCGTTTGGGACGAGCATATACTTCCTCCTACTTCACCCTAAACGCAAACCCCAACTGTCAGTTTAACGGCACTTTGCGGGTGGAGGGAATGAGTATCGCGTCTGTAGCACATGTGTAGCACAGCCAGATTCCGCTGATCTCTTTTGTGCTTCAACAGCCAGTCGTACTGTAGCATTGGGGGAGTGTGTGTGTGTGTGTGTGTGGTGTGCTTACGAGTGTGTAAGTTATTTGCAATGTGGTGGTGAATATGCTTTTATGCATGACTCACTCCAGTCTTCCAAAAGAATTAAGATCTTTGCATTTCTCTCCCCGAATTAGGTTTTACTCTCTTATCCAAGCGCGTCTAGGAACTTGCTGCTAATATGATTGTTTCTGAGCGAGAGAGAGACAGAGAGAGAGAGAGTAAGAGAGAGAGAGAGAGAGAGAGAGAGAGAGAGAGAGAGAGAGAGAGAGAGAGAGTAAGAGAGAGAGAGAGAGAGAAGAAAAAGCCAGACAACATTAGTTCTTTGAAGCAGTGAGTAATGTTATATTTAAATGCTCCCTTTGATTGTTTTATGAGCTCGCGTTTGGAGTATCTAAAATCAGCACCCCCCCCCCCCCCCCCCCCCCCCCCCCCCCCCACGGAAAGAGCACAGACATATGTATATAAATGTATGGCACCACCATATTCCGACCACTCACCAAATGATAGATTGCCTTACATAAACGAGTTAAGGATCACGGAGGAGGAGGGTGCATGGGGGGAGAAAAAGAATCGGTTGTGTTATAGACGCAATAATGCCTGCCAGCCTGTCCATTGTGCGCGGCTTATGAATGATTAAGCTACTGTAGCAACAAGGGCAGATCATATTACAGACGCCATTTTGTTACTTGCCTCTCACTCTCTTCTTCCATATCTCCACCAATCACTTTCCCGGATTGGTTCCAAACAAGATGATATGGTGTGTCACCTATGTGTGCCAAGAAAACACCCTGTCTTTTGCCTGTGCCTGTGCGTGCGTGTGTGCATGCGTATGTGTGTGTGTGTGTGTGTGTGTGTGTGTGTGTGTGTGTGTGTTTTCATGGGTGCACGGAGGGTGGCATGCTCAGAGTTAACCAATTTAGTCCTGGAATTATTTTATACTTTATCTATTGAAAATTAGCAGATCTTGTAGATCTGCTATTTTTGAAAAATCCTAAAAATGTGTGCAAATCTTTGAATATATATTTTTCAATGCAAACTTTTGTAACTCAAATCTCTGCTTCTGGGGGGTCCCTGGAACAACATATTTTGAGATGGGGCTCTCAAATACATGTAATTTTGGGGGTCCTTTGACATTTACAAGAAGGATTTAGAAGGCACTTATCGAATTGGGTCAAAATATTCTTGCAAAAAATGTTGATTTTAAAAAAAATAGCAGATCTACAAGCTCGCAGCGCGGCACTCGGTGCCGCGCTGTGAGCTTGTATGTCTGCTATTTTTCAACGGTTAAAGCATAAAACAATAGTTTAAAAGTAATAATGCGTCCTTCCTCGGCCTTGATGGGTTAATGCCACAAATTGTTGTTAGATGCAGGTCTGTCTCTGCCATGGGGTTTTGGACAGGAAGGCAACGTGATTGGCTTTGTTCTGTCTTCCTGGCAGCCCACACCAGCTGACATCTGTTCCCTCCTAACCATTCAGACTTATCTCCATCAGGGAGATACACACACACACACACACACACACACACACACACACACACACACACACACACACACACACACACACACACACACACACACACACACACACACAGAGAGAGAGAGACACGCACGCGCTCACACACACAGACTTATGCCCATAAAAAAAGGGAAAACGCATACGAGCACACACAGATTCACACACACATGTGCTCACATGCATGCACGTTTAGCTGAAAATGAAGAGTTCACTCCATGTTGTTGCCAGTATTATGTGGCTAGAAAATGGTGGATGCACACATATGTATTGAATGTGGATTATCCTAACATCGTCATATACAAAGTCAGACACTGTGACGTGGCACTCACAGTTGACTGGAAAAAAAAAAAGAAATGTCGTTGTTGTGTGAAAACCTTGCATGTCCAAAACCGTTTGTTTTGCATTTTTTCATTTTTAAAAATGATTTAAACTAGTGAAAACAGCAGATCTACAAGCACACAACGCCTCGCGGTGCGATGCGTTGTGTGCTTGTAGATCTGCTGTTTTCACTACTTTTGTGTGGACAGCCTTGTATGATGAAGCACTGAAGCAGGGCTTTACTTTGCGAAAAAAATTTACAAATTTGAAACTTGGAGATACGAGGTTTCCACCCGACAACGACGATATGTACATGAATAAGGCACACAAATCAGACTAGTCATGCACAGTTCATTGAATGCACGAGAGAAAGAAAGTCAAAGAGAGACTAAGGAGGCGATAGAGAGGGGGAAAAAGAAAACATTGAATTGAAGATAGCTAACAGAAAGCGAGCCCTACATTATTAGCCATACTTGAATCTAAATTATTGTGGTGGAGAAAAAAAAAAGAGAAAAAAAGAAAGGAAATAATCTAGACTGGCATGGGTTCGTAGAGACGAGAGAATAGAAGGGAACTGATTTGCTTATGCATTCATGGGGGCTGATTGTGGCGGCGTTGCAAATCTTATTGCATTGCTAATTTATATCATTGGCGCGGCTGAGTCCCTGGCACAGCTAGGCGGCCTGGGCGGTATATCTTAGACATGTGGAATCTGAAGGTGGAGTGGCATGAACGTGCACCGGGGTAGGCGAATAAAGAATTTCTGTCAGTTTCGCCGCTCTTAAGCAAATAACCGTCTCCAAATCTGGCTCCTATATAAAAGGCAGTGTGTGTGTGTATGTGTGTGTGTGTGTGTGTGTGTGTTTAATTTTTTTTTTCTTCTTCTGAGATGAGAAGATGGAAAAAAAAGCAGGTGGATGAGAAAAAAAGAGAATGACAGAGGTCTCTGTGTGAGTTGGAATTAACCCTCCGTTCAGGAGGTCCTGGGAAACCGGCGTCACACGTACAGATTTGGTGTTTTTGTTGCAATTATCCCCAAAACTCCAGATTAATTCTTTGCAGGCCACGCATGCACGCACACACGTGCACGCATACGGGTAATACGCGTACGCATGTGTGTGTCTTTTCATGCGCATGTGTTGGCACGTTTGCCTGTGTGTGTGTGTGTGTGTGTGTGTGTGTGTGTGTGTGTGTGTGTGTGTGTGTGTGTGTGTGTGTGTGTGTGAGTCTGTCTGTCTATGCATGCATGTGTGCATGCGTGCGTGTGCGTGTGAGTGTGTGAGCAGGTGGCAGGCATATTTGAAGATGACAGTAGGGGTCTGACCCATGCCAGGCCCAATAAAGCTGCCTTGTGATGGAGCTTATATGACACACCATCCCCCGGGCTCCGAGGTCTTCCTCTTTTTCACACGCCCACGTACACACGTAAAGCACACACACACGCTATGCACACACACACGCAGGCACACACACTGAACTGAACAAGAGACTTACACACATATTCCACGTGTACACTCAAAGAACACATAGCACAGGCACAAAAAAAAGAAAAAAAGAACATTTGAAATAAAGTGTTAAAATGTTCGCTTGGCACGGATATAAAAGTATTGTACGTGTGCGCAATTGCATACATACTCTATATTCAAATTATATATGTGTAAACATTTTAAGGCTTTATTTCAACTTTAAAAGGAGTGTAATGCTCTGGTTTGACCATGATGCACTGTAACCTTCTAATCAATGCTTGGGGCGTGCGTGCGTGTGCGCGCGCGCGTGCGTGCGTGCGTGCGTGCGTGCGTGCGTGCGTGCATGTGCTGGAGGGTGTAACGCAGTGTCAAGTGGCAAGACCTCCCATGGCCATTACTACAACTATTAAACGGTTTCTAAACAGAGTATCAAAGCTAACTCCTTGGATGACTAAAACCCAGTCTCTAAGGTAACTAACCCCTTATATTACGACTAAACCCAGTCTCAAAAGGTACCCCAAATGATTACAAAACCCAATCTCAAAGACAACCCCTTTACCTTGCCTCTAAAACCCATGCAGTCTCTATACTATAGGGTACAAAAACCCTTCACCCTAAATGGACCAAACGGCCCCTTTTCAAAAGAGAGCAACCGGTTGAACAGTGAGTCCACGAAACTCTCACAAGTCTAATAATAACATAATAACATAATATGCTCACGCCGTAGCGCGGGGGTATAAACATAGACACAGAGACAGCCAAGCGTCTCTGAGAGGAGAGAGAGAGAGAAAGGGCAGGGCTCACAGGGGCCCCCCAGGCGGAGACACAGAGCGCACAGTCAAATCCTCCATGTTCGTTTAACTCTGAGGGCGTTAGCATGGATTAGGGTCCATTTTTACACTCCAGTTAAATTAACAATGAGGGTTTTTTTCTTCTTCTTTTTTTGCTGTGTGCTCAGCTGTGTAGGAAAAGTACTCATACCACTGAGTCTGCTGCCTCCAGAAGTTCTTCTGATGCCTACTAGTCTCCAGTGATGTCTTTGTCTCTCTCTTCATGTCTTTCCTGCTATGTACAGTATAGTTGCTCTCTTAGGCCTAGGCCAGACGGAGCTGGATATTTCATATATCCCGGTTTTTCAGATATCCACATAGAAAAATATCTAGGTCCACACAACAAAGATATCTAGATCTAAAATAATCTGAGTCCCCAGACCTCCACTATAGGGTGACAAGCACACACACAGTAAAGTCTTCAGAGATATCCGGGTTCCATGTCTACACGGATCCAGTGAATCGGATATTTGTCAGTGTCTCCACTCAGTGGTGGCAGAAAAACTCTGGTTTTGAAGACGTGGTGATTCATAATTAGATTACTATTTAAAATAAAATAAAAAAATGTGGCATTAGTGTTGTACTTTTTGGCACTTCATCTTTAAAATAATGAAAGAAAGTACAATACGGTATGTGCCTCTGAGATGTAGTGCAGTAGAAGTATCAAAAAAGGGAAAGGCCTCAAGAAAGAGTACCTAAACATTGTACTTGAGTAAACGTACTTAGCTACTTTGCACCACAGTGGTTGAGCTGTCTAACTTGTGTATTTGTGCATCTGCATCCACTGATCAGCTACAGTCATCAGTGTAAGCCTATCTGTCCGTTTGGGTCTGCCGCTGTTTCAGAGGATCTTGGCTTTAGATTCGGCTTGCGGAAACAGCGGCAGTGAGCAAAGCTTCGATGAGAGACAGATCCACAGCATTGTTTTTGTGTTTAGTTTTAAAGCTGAATTGTAGCGGGCCGGCTTCAGTTATCGTGATCGATGGTCAATAAAACGTATCGCTAATGAAAAGAAAGAGTAAAAACTTCACATTACTTTATGTCCCACAAGCTCCACACGAGACGAGCGTTGGGTTTGTGTTCTCCCTCGCTTCTCCCTTCATTATCTTCTTGTCTGACGCTGTCGTGTCCTTGACTATTGTTTATCGTAGCAATTGTATCTGGTAGAGAGAGAGGGGGAGAAGCATGTTCTCTCCCACACCATACCGTTCATTCTCCTTCATACCTGTTCATGGCGAACGTGGGAATATTTTTTACAGGTTGCGTTCCCGGAACCTTTTTGGGTGCTGTTTGCCAGAATTCCACACCGATCCTTTGTGTTTAAAAGAAACCCAGATTTTTTCTGGTCATTTTTGTTACCGTTGGTGAGTCAGGAAATGTCACATTCGCGTCGATCGAAATTGGGTCATAAAAAAATGACAGAAATTGGAATATAATAAATCGTCAGTGTCCGGGAGAAACCTTGTATCTTCAAGTTTTAAATTTGCACGTTTTTAGTAAATTAAAGCCCTGCCTCATCATATAAGACTGTTGCACAACACTAGTGAAAATAGCCAATCTACAAGCACACAACGCGTCGCACCGCGAGATCGGCTATTTTCACTATTTTAAATATTCTTTTAAAATGATAAATACAAAACGAACGGTTTTGGACATAGAAGGTTCCGACAACAGCGATAGGCCTATACATTATCAACACAGCAAAATCCTCAGTGTTGATTCTATCCATTTGTAACTCTGAGGTGAACAGAACTGATTAAAGGTGACAGTGAGGGCGGTGAGTTTGCAGCGTATAAGATAGGGCTACAGTACAGTATGTGTAATTCTCTGTGGTACCGGTGTGTGTGAGCCTTCGGACGAGGATACCATTTTACCAGCCGTGGCAACTGAAACCACAATAATGGAAGCCGTTTCAAAC
>NC_137816.1:60537808-60547808 GCF_963921795.1 Nannobrachium achirus | reverse complement strand
CAGGTTAGGGTTAGGGTTAGGGTTAGGGTTAGGGTTAGGGTTAGGGTTAGAGTTGGGGTTAGGGTTAAGGTTAGGGTTAGAGTTAGAGTTAGAGTTGGGGTTAGGGTTAAGGATAAGGTTTTGGTGCACCTCGCGCGGTCCAAGTGACTACAATGGAGCGCTTCCTACCTCCGGTTCAGCCAATCACAAGCTTCAAAAGGTTGAATAGCGCTGCTGCTCTAGAATATTCTGCAAAAAGACGGCCCGGGGACGACCGAGGTGGCGCAACCACGGCCGGGGGTCGCGAAACTAGACCGGCCGCGACCCTAACAAGTATGTACCCGCGAACTACGACCTCCAGAACCGGGACCTACGACCTCCAGGTCGTGGCCTAGGGTCGCGACCAGGCCGTAGGTCGTTCGTATCAGCGGCTGTCTCTCCCCCACCTTTCATTTTAAGCACATAATAAACCCTAGACTTTGTTAAACGGTGTCCCCTAAGGGTCAACTACTTGTAGACTAGCTTTTCTTGCCAAATGTCCTAATCTCTCACCTATTTTCGCCCGAATGTTCGCCTTATGCTACTCCCAGAATAGAAAAAAAAAAGATGCTAGGGTTCATGTGGGTAAAGCTATCTTCACTAAAGTGCTGTGCGGTCCACTGAGGAAAGCTACCAGTAGCAGTGGCTATAAAGCATTCCACAGAATTGGATCGACAACGTCAGAATAACAGGTCCTTTCAACGGCATAACGTGTCTCGCCAAATAACAAACTAATGATGCAGTCGATGCCATTCAAAATGATCTCCTCTTTGGGGTGTGAGTCGCATGTCTGATCTTCACAGAATATCCGTCGTGACATAAATCATCTGCCACATTGTAAATGTTGTCTGGGACATAGGGCCGACCTCAATGAGGCCTGTACATTAACAAGACCCTTGTTGACGGTGGTGGAAAAAGTACTCAAATTGTTTTACTTAAGTAAAATAATAATAATCTACAAAGTAACTAGTAACTAAAGTTGTCAAATAATTGTAGCGGAGTAAAAATGTTATGTTTGCATCTGAGATGTTGTGGAATAGAATTAAAAACGTACAGTAAATTGGAAATACTCCAGTACAGTGAAAGTAGTTAGTTACTTTACTCCACTGCATTTAACGAGGCCTTTGTCAAACGAACTGCCACTGGCCAAACCTTTAAATTCTTCAGACAAGCTATCCAACAGATGAGTTCTAGTTAATACAAACTGTAGTCTTCACACGGCCTGAACATTCCTTATTTGATTTTACATTATTCGTTTTAATAATTAGTCTACTTGTTTTAGTGTAAACTCAAAAGGCAGCAATAAGCACAAACAGCTTTCCATGTGGTTGCTATGGTAGATAATTTGATGTGCGCCTCGGGCCTCTCGGGCCTATATGCTGGTGCTTCATTTAGGAAAAACAAGGACAATCAGGAAGATACATTTGCATCTTATTCTTTTGTTCTTTAAGATGTATTTGGGCATTTTATGCTTTATTTCACATAGCAGAGAGAGGAGAGACATGGGAGTCGGATTCCAACTTGGGTCCTCCTTGCTTGCTTGTCTGTGCACTGGCTGAGCCACCAGGCACCCCCATGTGCAGCTGTATTCAGAAAAAGAATGGATAGGTGGGGATTAGGATCAGAACTAATCTATACCTACAGTACTCAACTACTATAGCATATGTAGTAGAGTATACATCATCAAAATCTTTCGCAAAACAAAAGGCTTAGCTGAACATCAACAATAACCTTTAAATAAACCGAACCCAATGATGACTCTTCTGGACTTGATGATAAGTGCAAAGACAAATGAGTTCAAACCAACTCTTTGTTAACAATGTTGATCTAACTTGGATCACAGACAATTGGTATTAAAGAAAAAGGCTAAAACACTGTGATGCATTTATATAGCGCCTTTATCCAAGGCGCTTCACAGAGATTGTGTATTACATTCACCCATTCACTCACCGATGGCAGCGGAAACCATGCAAGGGTCACCGGGAGCAACTAGGGGTTCAGAATCTTGCTCAAGGACTCTTCCGACACTAAAGCCCTTTGCACACAGGCGCGTTTATCCGCACGGATAAAACGGACAATTTCATTTTTTTAAAAAGAAAACAATGATTCTCTACGACCTCATGCACACCTGATCCGAATTAGCCGTGCGACGAGTGGCTGCGGCCGTGCGTTTTTTTTTCTCTCGATCTAACCCAGTTCGATTCGTGCGTCTTGTCGCATGCGGTAAAAAACTCATCACTCCTTTTAAGACTCCTTTTGGGATACGCAGCGCCTTGTCCCGCACAGCATTGCACACCAAATCCAATGCGTTTTATTCATGCAGCAAACGAAAAAAAAAAACGCAACTGTCCTGTGTGCAAAGGGCTTATCTCTGGGGGAGCCTGGGATCGAACTGGGAACCCTCTGTGTTCTAAGACGGCAACTCTACCCCTGAGCCTCTGCCGCTCCTTGCTGTTAGGAACATTATTAAAGCCACAACTATGATCCAGATGCTAATAATTATATACAGAAGGGACAGATAGATCATTACATATACATGGATTTATGTTCAAACCCAAACCTGGTTTGTGTTTCACAAACAGAAGAGTAAAGCGGACCATGACTTATTTCTCAATACCCGTCTCTTCATAGTACAGTCAGGTGAAATGAGACATACCAGGTCTTCATAGTACAGTCAGGTGAAATGAGACATACCAGGTCTCTTCATAGTACAGTCAGGTGAAATGAGACATACCAGGTCTCTTCATAGTACAGTCAGGTGAAATGAGACATACCAGGTCTTCATAGTACAGTCAGGTGAAATGAGACATACCAGGTCTCTTCATAGTACAGTCAGGTGAAATGAGACATACCAGGTCTCTTCATAGTACAGTCAGGTGAAATGAGACATACCAGGTCTCTTCATAGTACAGTCAGGTGAAATGAGACATACCAGGTCTCTTCATAGTACAGTCAGGTGAAATGAGACATACCAGGTCTCTTCATAGTACAGTCAGGTGAAATGAGACATACCAGGTCATCTTTGAAATGTGGACAGCATTTGAACCTCCCAGCCTTTTCTCCAGCACTCGTATATTCAGTGGACAGTGGCTGTCCACTGAATATACGAGTATTTTATCGTCGTCTGTCGGGTGAAAACCTTGTATGTCCAAAACCGTTCGTTTTGCATTTTTCAGTGAAAACAGCCGATCTACAAGCACCACAACGCCACTATTTTTGTGCGACAGCCTTGTACGATGAAGCAGGGCTTTGCTTTGCGAAAGAACATACACATTGAAAACTTGGAGATACGAGGTTTTACACCCGACAACGACGATATGGTAGTACATTTGTCTGACAGGTGTTCTGCTGTACCGCAGGTGGAAATGGTTATAGTTTCTTTTTTTTCTTCTTTTTTTGCATTTTTTGTCCCTGTAAAAAAAGGCTTTAAACATATACTTTTATAAAGCTATAGGCATTTCAACAGTATCACCGCAAGAAATAATACTTCTGATCTCCTCCTCTGCAGGTGTGGTAACACTTTATTTACATTGCTCTGTAACACTTACGTACAGCGCAGGAAGGTATGAGTGTGATAGAAAGGTGACGCACCAAACCTTTATTGTAATCTGAAATCTAAGTGAGAATGAGAGTCTGGTGTGACTCTTATGAAAAATAGCAGATCTACAAGCTCACAACGCGTCACAACGCGTCACAACGTGACGCGTTGTGAGCTTGTAGATCGGCCATTTTTGGTGAACCTTCCTCCCCAGAATAGGCATGCTGGGGGTTCAAGTGGTTAAAACGTCAAGTATAACGTTATTCTCAGTCAGTTCTGGTGGAAACAGATATTTCTCCAATATGATATAAGATTCTAAAGATTAACAGTGTAATTTTTGGATGAAAAAGTTATTTACAGGGGGTGCCCTGAGTCAAAACAGTTGAAAACCCCTCACAAAAGAAAACGTCACAAATCCATTGACGTTGCTGGTGTAACTTTCCAGTGAATGCCAAGTTATCCAGCTACACAGCACTATAAGTGTGGCTCCCAGGTGACCAAGATATCAAATAAGTCTTCACATGCCCCAGAGTAGACAGTATGAAGCTGTAGGTCTAAAACCTTCATTTGATGCTCTATGATAAATTCATGAAAATAAGGGCTATATACACTGACTTGATCTGCATTGATCAAACTGTGGAAATGCACGCAAGCGTTATTATAGCACGCATCGACATGGGGGTTTTGATACAGTACAGTATATAAAGCTGATATTCTTTGCTTTTGCCCCCGAAAGCCTGCCAGCAGACTCTGCATCTGCGAGAGTGCCGTGTTAACTCTGGGTCATTTTTTGACCAAGTGTAAACACTCAATCTCCCCATCAAATTCCATTAAAGCGCGTATGAACACAAACACGCACTCCAAAAAGAAGCCCCCAAGCAGCGGCGTTAAACAAGTGCTCTCATTTAGACATAAATAGTGTGATCTACGCTCCCATAAATCATGCAGAGAATAAATGTACCATTTGGCCCAGGCCAAAGGCCTCAGGTTCACACCCCCGTTCTGTAAACAGGTTTCGACTTCCAACGCTCGATCTCCGACGTGTGCGTCCGTTTGCGAGCGAGCGCGCGCCTACTGTAGATGTGTGCGTACATGTGTAGTCAGTGTGCTTTGATTCATTTTAAAAACTCTTGCCGTAATCAAAAACAATAACCGCTCGGAGCGTAAACTCTTCCAAAAGTGCACACACACACACACAAACACACACTCACACACACACATGAGCACCCGCCCGCGCACAACACACATATACACACACACACACACACACACACACACACACATACACACCACTCTCTTGAAGTATGAAATAATATTCTGTGTGTGGGCCCCAGCCCCGAACGCTGAGAACGCAAACATTTCACAATAAAGTTGTTTAAATAAAGGCCTTGGCATGGAGATGGCTGGGAGATAGGACATGCTGCGTTAATTACAAGCGGGCCGTTAAAATAAACCGCCGGTATAAAATATGACTCCAGCTCTCCCATTCTCGGGGATTTGAACCTATAAAATGTCAGCGGAGGTGTGTGTGTGTGTGTGTGTGTGTGTGTGTGTGTGTGTGTGTGTGTGTGTGTGTGTGTGTGTGTGTGTGTGTGTGTGTGTGTGTGTGTGTGTGTGTGTGTGTGTACCTCAGATGTGCTGTTTGGAGACCAAACACAACAGCCGGCCGGGGCCCTCTGATATGGAGGGAGAGAAAAAGGAGAGAATAGAGAGAGAGAGAGAGATGGAGGGATCGAGAGAGAGAGAGAATGATAGAGATGAGAGGAGGGAAAAAAGAGTGAGATTCACGAAGAGAAAAAAACACAACAGAAGTCTACAGTCAACAAAGAAAGCAGTGTTTACTCTGCGTTTTAAAGACTTTCACATTCTTCTCGCCCCCCCTGGCTGCACCCTGCCCCCCCCCCCCCCCCCCCCCTAACCCGCGCACCCTGCCATAGCGTGGCATTAACCGAGAGGGAAAATAGCCCCAGTTAAGCGCCCGGTTTATTATTTCTTCAAACTCTTGTGTGAAAAGTAATATGCGTTAAAGGCACAGTAAACCTATTTGGTGTTGCCACAGCTCTCTGCCTTTCGCTCTCTTTTCTCCTCGCGTTCTCCGTGTTTCCCTTCAGTGTGTGTGTGTGTGTGTGTGCGCTCGTGTGTGTGTGTGTGCGTGCGTGTGTGTGCGCGCGCGTGTGTGTGTGTGTGTGAGTAAAGTTACATTAGCGCGAGGGAGGGAGGGAGGGAGGGAGGGGAGGGGAGGAAGGAGGAGAGAGAAATGGATTATTTTTCCTGAAGCATGGACTTAAGTTTCTTCTCTCTTGCTGCTGGGTGGCCCCGCTCCCCTTTAGCCGTGTTAACATAAGAATAGAGGGGTGGCCTTTTTTCTCTCTCTCTCTCTCTCTCTCTCTCGTTTTTTCCTCCTTCTTTTTTTTGGGAGGGGGGGGGACGGGGGACGGGGACGGGTGGTGTTATGGAAGAAGAGGCGCGGAGGAGAAGTGGTAGCTGGTTTAAATGATTCCGCGCCTCCTCCTCCTCCGCTATAGCTGCTGCTGCTGCATGCATAGCAGGAGCTGTTGTTATCCACTTAGGGTATCAGGCCATTCTTTCCCTTCCCCTCCTCTCTCTCTCTCTCTCTCTCTCTCTCTCTCTCTCTCTCTCTCTCTCTCTCTCTCTCTCTCTCTTCAACTCTGTAGGCGTCTTGCTACCAGGGGCGTCACAAGGGGTAGGAAAGTGGGACTGAGTTACTGGGGCCCAAGGTGGAGGGGGGGCCCTAGTAACTTCTATCTATTGAAAAATAGCAGATATACAAGCTCACAGCGCGGCACCGAGTGCCGCGCTGCGAGCTTGTAGATCTGCTATCTTTGAAAAGTTGTGAAAATGTGTGAAAATCTTTGAATATATGTATTTTTTAAGCGAACATTTCTAACTCAAATTTTGCTTTTGGGGGGGTCCCTGGAACTAAATATTTTGAGATCGGGGTCCGTGGGCCAAATACATATCATCTTGGGGGTCCTTGACATAGGTTTCTTGCACACATTTTCACGATTTTTCTAAAATAGCAGATATACAAGCTCGCAGCGCGGCACTCGGTGCCGCGCTGTGAGCTTGTATATGTGCTATTTTTCAATAGTTAACATTCATGGGGGGCCCGCAGTGAATCCTTGTACCCAGGGCCCAGAATTTGGTGTGACGCCCCTGGGCGTCTTGCTACTCGGGCTCTTTTGTAGCAGCCTCAGCCTCCTCGGCCAAGGCTCACCTCAGGCCTCGTGCGTGTCTCTGTGTCCTCGGAGCGAGCGCTATACGGATGACAACAGGCTTATACACTTTACACAGAGGAGGGGGGTGAATTTTTGTGTACCTTTAATGCCCCTCCACCCTCGTCCCGAAATAGCTTTTATTCAGGGGGGGCGTCAATTGGGTATGGCAGGGGTATGCAGCTGCCATACCCTGGGTCCAGGGGGGAAAATAAAAGTTACTTTTAAAATATAAGTCCATGAATGTCTCTTTGTCTATCTGTGCGGGTTATTATGTTGTTAAATTACAGTAAAATAACTACAAATGCAAAATTGAACAAGGTATTATAATTATATTCTCCACACTCGTATTCTCCCCAGCTTGACAAAATGGTATATTACCAGGTTCGGCAGGTCAGCTGCACAGGTGCAATGCATTATTGTTTAATTGTGGCATGTTTACTAACATGCTAAGTTTAGCTGCACTTGAAAAACCATTCCAGGCTGCCATATCCAGCCCAAGAAACCATAGAAACCTGTGTAAAAAACTGACAAAAGTAGTTTTTTTTTGCATGTAGATGTGCTATTTTCACGATAGAACTGTGTTATCCAAAATGTAACACCTATTTTCCATGAGGACTCCCATCTTTGCCATACCCTAACTTTTGCTGAACTGACGCCACTGCTTGTATTCCTTTATACTGAAACAACAACAACAACAATAAAATAAACAAAAAAAAAAGAATAATCTGAATAAAACTCAGCGGCCTTGTGTTCGGCGGTGGTTCCGTTTAAAAAAGTGTTTTTGTTTGTAAGCTCCCACTGGGCTCGTGGCCCGCCTCAATGCAACACTTCTCTCTGCTAGTAATTTACAGCCAGATCTTGGGCCCGGATAGCACACACACGCGGTTGAAATCTAAATATTAAACGTTGACTTACCTTAACATGGGCCGCGCTCCAAGGGCTCTCTGGTGGTGGTGGTGACGAGCGCAGTGACGCTGGAGGGCCTTAGATAAGGAATGCAGTTAAGGGGGAGGTTGTTTGTATACATTCTGCCTTGGAGAGCAAGCGACGGTGGTTGGGAGCGCAGCTTAAAGACATCTGGATGCGATGAAATGCCATTTGTCTAAACAATCAAGAGCCTTACCAAAGCCACCCAACGCGCGGGCCGTGCTTTTAGCACACTGTGCGTGCGTACTTGTGCAATGCCTCAACAGAAAGCGTTATTGACAAATATTTCATTGCGACAGCATCGAGAGATCTCCAAGATGAGATAGATAGTTTTTTTTTCCCTCCCCCCCCCCGAGTGTCTCTGCAACGTTCCTGTCTCTGTAAACATAAAGCATTGGTTTGATGGCTGTGCATTCTGAGGATGGATTAGGTTCAGGGGAGTTCATTTTGTGCAAAGGGGTGGGGTGGGGTAGGGTCTTGTGGGTGGGGGGGTTCAGAAATGAGAGAGAAACATATGACCATATTGACAGTACCTAAGCTGTATTCATGAATCATGATGAATGCGGTCAAAATGAATCTTGGGAGAACTCATTGAAAGAATAATCAACAAGACGCATGCGTATTTTTGACATTTGACGTAAAAGAAAAAGAAAAGGCTATCTTTGTGTGATAGGATAATTCCTTTAAATGAACAGCTTGCACCCTTGCATCCCTATTAACCTGAGGAGAACTCTAGCTTAAAAGAGCAGTTCTACAAGCTCTACAAGCTCTCAACACGAGGCGTCGAGAGCTTGTAGATCAGCTATTTTTGGCAAAAAGGTTTGGTGGAGAGGTTAAAAAAAAGATCACACCACGTAGACACAATAATCAACATACTGACGCATACATATTTTTGACATATTTAATGCAAAGAAAAAGAACATGCTTGAGGTAGAGTTATAGTCGTCTAAAAATCTCTCCAAAAAGCTATGACGTTTGGGGTAACGATACATTTTAACAGCGATACGATACGCATCACGATACATGGTTAACAATACGGTACAGGCACAAATACTTTGTTTCCGTACAATCAATTATTTGCATTGCAAAACGATTCGATACTGATTACCGCATTTTAAAACGATACCATAAAAAGCCAAAGATATGATACGATACGAAGATACAATATTGAGCTTTTGCAAACGATATAGTAGATCATTGCAAATTAAAATCGATTATTTGATTCAGTTACTATATCGTTACACCCTACTCACTACTATGAATGCAAGAGTGACGAAATCACGTGAACATAGACATTAAGAAAACTTCTTAACAAAAACACAGTACAAACAGCAGAAGAAGGCAAAGCTAAGGACATGTTGCGTGCTATATAGAAATAACACACCTATATGGATTTATCTTCTTATAATTCCATTTGATGAAATTGCCCGGGCGATGGGGAGAGGACGGAAGCGGGAGCCTCGACTGTGTGCCAGTGGAGTGGTGGGGGTGGAGAGAGAGAGAGAGAGAGAGAGACATGACTGGGATAATAAGCGTCATGGAATCTAATCAGATTTATAAGAGGAATTGATTGTTGTGAGGCAGCCGGTTGCAGGAGTGGGGTTGACAATAAGCTGAAATTTAAGTGTTAATTTTTATGCTAATCCGCTGGCATCTCCGTGTGATGCAATTTGGTCCCCCCCCACCCCCCCCCCCACCCCCACAACACCCCCCTCGCACCGCAGATATGAAATTGTCCTGCTCACAGAGAAAATGTCAGCTTGCCAGACCCTGAAAGCTTGTAATTTATTAGGTATGTTTCTATTAGTATGTGTCACAGTTGTTAGGGAGCCACATGCTGCACGCAGGCACACACCACTCTAGCACAACCCCGCTCTCTCTCTCTCTCTCTCTCTCTCTCTCTCTCTCTCTCTCTCTCCATCTCCCTCTCCCCCTCTTTCTCTCTTTCTCTCTTTCTCTCTTTCTCTCTTTCTCTCCCTCCCTCATTCTTTCTCTCTCTCGCACTCTCCATCACTCTGTCTTCTAGTCTCCATTTTTTCCCTGTCTCGCCACCACATATCACGCTGCACACCCGCTCTCTCACACACGCACGCACACACACACGAACACACACGCGTGCACGCGGCCGTGCCCCCCCATGCATGCTTGTGCCTTAAGATGGTCTCGGCTCAGTGGTTGCTAGCACCGGGGCCTTAATGTATTATCATATATCGGGTGGTCCTTGCCCCCTGGACAAAAGGCTATTTAATACAATTTAATGACATTCCCGAGCACGAGA
>NC_137816.1:60522808-60530308 GCF_963921795.1 Nannobrachium achirus | reverse complement strand
TTTTCCCGGGCTGAATCAGGGGCCCAGCATGTCCCTGACTCACAATCAATAATCACTTATACCCCCCGAGCTCCGAAGGCACGCCCGTCCTCTGCTTGAAACATTTAGACACGCACACGCAAAGTGCACGTGTAGTTTTTTTGCCCACACACAGATGTACGGCACACTCACGCGCACGGCCTCGCGCGCAGAAACATGCAGACACGCATCCACCCCCCCCCCCCCCCCCCCCCGCTCTACTCCACTCTCGCCAACTGTTTGTCATTCACTCACCATTTATTCTTATCCCCAAAGGCACTGCTCATGCACGCACTCGCACAAACACACACGCACACACACACACACACACAAACTGAGGCACAGCTAATGTGCGTGCGTGTGTGTGTGCGTGTGCGTGTTGTGCAGACAGAACTTGTTACAATCTGCATTGTGATAATCTATGATAATCATCCGCCACATGCCACCTAAAAACACACACATGGGTGGCATTCAGTGCGCACACACACACACACACGCGCACGCACGCACGCACGCACGCACGCTCGTCCCACCTCACTCCCTGTGCAACTTCTCCCCAATGTCACTTCCACCACATTCCAATGACATCCACCGTGCACGCTCCTTATTTCTCTTTTATGTATGAGGAGCGCCGTGATAGAACACAGGGGCTGGGGAGGGGAGGGGCCGGGGGGGAGGAGGGGAGGGGGGGAGAAAAAAGGAGGAATACAGGGAGAATCTTGAACAATTTATGTTTGGCATTAGTGTAATTGAATCCCACTCGTATATCAAACGCGGGAGGGGAAGCGAAAAAGTTGCGAGGTGCGGCGAGCGATATAAAAGAGAGGTAGACATCCATGAAAACACCACCACCGATCCTGGTCCCCTCCCTTATTTCTTCTTGTCTCCCCCGAACAATGTCTAGCCCCGTACCCTCTCTCTCTCTCTCTCTCTCTCTCTCTCTCTCTCTCTCTCTCTCCCCCCCTCCCTCGCCCCTCCTCTAGCTAGATGGATGATAAATCCCCAGCCGGGGAGGCTGCAACAGCTGTTGGCAGACAGGCCTGATATGAGAATAGCAGCATAGGATGAGCGGGCATTAAAAATTAATACGCTATTTAGCCTAGGTGTATTTTAGGTATTTGACATTTTCATGTCCGGGACAGGGGACTAAATTTATTCATAGTACCAGGGAGAAAAAATAAAATAAAAAAAAGAAGGAAGGAAGAATAGGGCATGTAGCGAGAGAGAAAGGGAGAGGGAGAGAGGTGGAGAGAGAGAGAGAGAGAGAGAGAAAGGGAGAGAGAGAGAGCAAGAGAGAGAGAGAGAGAGAGAGAGAGAGCGAGAGCGAGAGGCTAAATGAAGGCTATTGTGTTTTAATGGTCACCCAGGCTCTGGCTCAGTGTGGTACAGCAGTGGTTTTCAACCTGTGGGTCGGGACCCCCATGGGGGTCCCCAAATTATTTTGGGGGTCCCCCAGATGATTAACTTACGTGCAGCATTGTCTTCTCTCTCAACAGTAAACAAACCACATGAAGTTTAAGTGTTATAGAGGGTATCTGCACGTTCAAAAAGTGACAATTTAAGGACTTTTTAATACCTCTAAAATGACAAATTAACACTTTGCTAGCCCGGCCGTCCTTTTCCGTAGTTCCTTTTAAGGCTGAGGTAGACACGGCGCAGCCGCCGGACCTTTCGGACTTTTGAAATAAATGATAATTATATATATAAAAAAAAAAAAACGATCGGCCGTTGTTCTATGGGTCTTCTGGGACCCATTTAAAGGGTTAAAATTTTCTACCCCCCCCCTTTAGGGAAGTGGGCGTACTTCTCGTAGCTTCCAGCAGGAAGCGCCGTTCACTTACATTCTAGGAGGATGGTTAGCTTAGCATCTCCACGTCCACTCCGCGGGCCAGAGGATCAGCCACAACAGCTGCACGATGACTGGATCAAAAGTGTCTAGGTCGCTGTGCGTGGATCGCGGACTCAAGCACGCTCGGGCGCCGCTTCCCTATCGCTCTTTTCCCTGCTTCGCTGCACGCAACGAATGGAGGAGAGCTCCCCGCCGCGTCCCCAAAGTAAGTCCGGCGCCCCTCTAATAGTACTATATACTCGTACCGAGCGCTCCAGTGCGTGTTGTATCATTTGGGGCATTGTTTTTTTTAAACATGTTTATAAATAAATAGAAGATTGATCGGCAGTACTCGTGTTCAGGGGTTCTGGCGCGGCTTGCAACATGTTAAAAATTAGACAAATTGTCAAATATTAGAGGCAGAAATTGTGAAAATTCATTGCTATTTCCACAATAGAACCGTGTTATACAAAAATGTAATGCCTCAACTCTTTGTGGCTCGTAGGGTGGAGGGGTCCCCAGTTAAAATATGATTATTTTGGGGGTCGCGGTCTGAAAAGGTAGTACAGTTTAGGCACTGGCTGGTAAGTAGGCTCAGTGTGCCTGAGATGTGAGGGCTCAAACAATGGGTCACGGAACCAGCACTTACTGTAAAGATGGTTGCACACTGCTGCGTATTGTTGTTGCGTTTTGGATATCCGAAATCAAAAAAAAAAAAGAAAAAAAAAAAAGATTTTTAAGGCAAGGACAGAGAGAGGAGAGAGAGAGAAAGCAACGACCCAGTGGCGACAGTTGTGAAAATAAATACAAAACGGGCGGCAGTGTGCAAACGTGATTGACATAGGCTAATGTGTAAGGTTGATTTTGTATTTACACGCTCCGAAATTCATGCCGAAGATATTCGGCCGAAGAAACTAGCCTCCTTCTAAAGCTAAATAATACATTTAGAGGCTTTCTGCTGAAACCCAAAAACACAATCATCATTCAAATCAGGCTTTTACATTTTGTGATACCGTACACCACCATTCATTTTCTGACGTGGTTTGGTCTGGAACATAAAAAGGTATTTTTCTGCTACTATTAGCTTGAACAAACCCCCCCTTTCCTCCATTCAACGCTAAAGGCCTGGGATTACCCAGGATTCTGCCCTACTCTGTAAGGCAAGACCCCTCGAGGGCCAGACAGCAAAAAATACAAGATTCATGCTGAGCCAGCCTAGGACAGTACCCTCCCCCCTCTCTCTCCCTCTCTCTCTCCCCCTCTCTCCTTCTCCCTCCCTCCCTCCCCCCGGTGATTAATGGCTAATGCTGTGCTAGTACATCTTTATATCCCTCCTCATCCCTCCCTGGCTAATCGTTGTGAAATCTTAGACATGGCCTGAACTTGGCCTCCCAGAGAAGCAGGGAAGAGGTTGGGAAAAGGGAGGGGAAGGGAGGCGTTGTCAGGTGGGCGAGAGTCCTCTCTTTTTTTTCTTTTTTTTTCTTCGTTTTGACGGTGCTTGTCGTCCTTATCTCTCTGAGTGTGTTAGACCCTCTCACCGTCTATTAGAGCAGGGGGTCTTCAACGTTTCCAGCCCGAGGACCCCTTAGTTGAGAGAGAGAGAGATGAAGCAGGGACCCCCCACAACCTTTCCATAGATTCCATATAGTTTCATTGTTTGACAGCACGATCATCCATCAGTGTATTTTGGATTCATGTCAATTTGTGTTTTCAGATATTTAACCACTTGAACCATCAATCGTTGATAAACTTGACCTTTCACTCTGTACTTAGTCTGCTCTTTCCTCCCTCTACACCAAACCTCTTTGTCGAAAATAGCCGATCTACAAGCTCACAACGCCTCACAGCGCGAGGCGTTGTGAGCTTGTAGATCTGCTATTTTTGGCTGAAGTTCTCAGAATATGAACGCTATATAGGGTTCAAGTGGTTAATCTAAAAAAGGAGAAACAAAGTTTCTATCAAACGAAGATTTGGAGGACCCCCTGTAGTAACTCTGAGGACCCCCTATAGGGGTCCCGGACCCCCTGTTGAAGACCCTTGTAATAGAGTTGAATCTGTTTTGGGGCGGGATTATCTTTAAGGCACTCGTGATAATAGCGACACAAATGCAACGTGTCACAATTCCAGATTCCCAGATTCCGACCCCCTCGATTCTTTCACAAGCGCTGCGAGAGAGACCCCGCACCGCCCACCACCGGTTCCCTGATATAACCCACTATAGTCTCTTATTCTCATTCTGTCTTTTTTCCATATTACAAATACCGTAGTTTCATCGTTTGGCAGCACAATCATCATTGTATGTTGGATTCATGTCAATTTGTGTTTTCAGATATTTTACCACTTGAACCATCAATACTTAATAAACTGGACCTTTCACCCTGTACTTAGTCTGCTCCTTTTCCCCCTCTACACCAAACCTCTTTGCCGAAAATAGCCGATCTACAAGCTCTTTTTTATTTCTGTGTCGTTCCTTCTCCTCTGGCCTCTCGTTCATCAGGCCCACCTCCCTCTTTTTGGTGTCCTCCGTTTCTCTTGGCCATATTATTATAATTTTCTTATTTTTACTCTCTGGCTTACACATCTTTTTTTGTCCGCTAATGATTTCTTTTCCTCTCTCCCTCCTTCTCGTATTTCAGCTTCATGGCTTCCTCTCTCTCTCTCTCTCTCTCTCTCTCTCTCTCTCTCTCTCTCTATCTCTCTCTCTCTCTCTCTAGCTAGCTGCCACCCTTTGCGTATCCCCGCACCGTTCTTCCCGGTATATACACACACTGTTATTACCTTGGGGAGCGTTTAGCGGATCCTTGTTTAACACCATAACCCTTCGCTAGATCAGCAGCAAGAGAGGCACCGAGAAAGAAAAACCTGCGAGGCAGAAACCGGAGAAGGCTCGCGTTTAAGCCCCTAACATACGACTTGATCACAACGATAAAGAAGATGTGAGAGGGAGAGAGAGGGAGGGAGAGAGGGAGGGAGAGAGAGAGGGGGGAGGGAGGGGGGGAGGGAGGAACACAGCCTTATTTCAACCTATTGGATGATCAGTGAATCTTAAGGGGAGGGATAATTTCCCCGTGCGATATCGCTCACTACAAAGTAAGTAGAAATCAAAGCCTTTCAGTGGGAGAGAGAGAGAGAGAGAGAGGAGAGAGAGAGAGAAAAGCACAGAGGCTCTGTGAAAGAAGCTGTCTCAACACCCCCCCCCCCCCCCCCCACCTCCCACCCATTGATTTCACGTAACCAGTGTTAAACTGAACGTACGACGCGAGGCAGCTCTCACTCAGCGCCCACGGCCACGGCCTTTGATGGCTCCTGCCCCGGTGGAGAGAAGACGTCGTCTCGGAAAAGACGGTTCTAAGAACAGTCGTTCTCAGTTTTTGAAATTATTTTAATTTCAAGGACCCCCTCATAACTCTGAGAGAGATGTACAAAAGGTTACCGATTCAGTCTCAGAGATACAGACACTGTACGGATCTATTTTGGAACCCCCCCCCTCCCTCAAGGAACCCCAGAGGGGTCCCTGGACCCCCTCTGTCTGTTCAAAGAAAGAGGGACGATGACTGGGAGGTATAGGGGAGGGGAGGGGGGAGGCTTACACAAAGATATGAATTCAATTAATCCCGTCTGGTTGAGGAGGAGGTGGTCAAGGGGATCCAAAGGAGGGTACACAGTAAAATCCTGAGTGTTGATCTAACCCCAGAAGTGTGGATGGAATCAACGGGTCCATTTAGGCTCTAGATGTACACCCAGGCTTATGCAGCGTATAGTGTGCGAGGCGCAGACGTTTCGCCCCTATAAGCTCCACTTTGATTTCTCAAGCGTGGAAACGACGTGGGGAATTCAGTGGTCCTGGAATACAACTCAGTTTGAGCCAGTGTGCTTAAAAAGGAAAAAAAAAAAAAGGGAAAAAGGAACTGGAACAAGAATTCCTTAGTATTATCTGATAGATTCTTCAGGTTTTCCAGGCTGGGAATTCCCACCATCGAAACTAGGGCATTAACGACTTGTGATCTTTGCAAGTCGACTCGACTCAGAGAAGTCGACTTTATCGTTTGATGACGTCATCAGATCACACACGACCCCCCAATTATTTTGGGGGGGTCCCCAGATGATTAACTTAATGAGAAACGTAATTTTCTCACTCAACTGTAAACAAACCAACATAAAGTTTAAGTGTACTGTATAGAGGATGTCTTCACATTTCTAAAGTGCCAATTTAAGGACTTTTTAATACCTCTAAAATGGCTAATTAAACATTGTCCAAATTTGTCCAAGGCAAAAAATTGTGAAAATAGCCGATCTACATGCTCACAACGCCTCGCATCGCGAGGCATTGTGAGCATGTAGATCTTCTATTTTCACAATAGAAAGTATTATTATTATTATTATTTTTCAACTTTCTCTGGTGGGAGTCTGGTGGGGACTTTTTCGTTAATGCCCTAATCGAAACACATAAACGCTCTCAACTCTTCCCCCAAAACCAGTTCATGATCTTTTTGCCATGGACATACAGAATGAGCAGACAATAATGCTAGCAGAAGCACACAAAGAGACCATAACAGGTCTGTAACTCTGAAGCTGGGTTCAAACCTGGATGGTTCGAGCGGCGCCATTACATACAAAGTCAATGCAAAGACCAGACGACGCGGCGAACGATCCGAAAGGGGCGGCGCGAACGGCACGAACGGTGGCTTCGGTATCTTCGCCCCTCACTTGGAAAAATCCAACTGAAGCGACCTTCACTCCACCCCCACTCCACCCATCGCGTCCTGACAGCCAATCAGCTTTGATGTTGTCCGGAGACAGGGAAATGTTTTTGGTGTTTGGAGTTGGGACTCCCTTTTTTCCGGGTGTTTCGCCTTGATTCCAACGGGACATGATTTCTTTACCAACGCGGACCTGCGCGACCAAAGTGAAGCGATAGAAGCGACTAGAATAGAAGAAATAGCTTCAGGTTTGGACATAGCTTTAGAGTGTTCAAAGGGAACACACTTCTACTTCTTTCCAAAAAACACTGGTGATCGAGCTGTCAAACAACTAAACTATACTCTATAAACAGTTTGTGGTGGTCCCTGCTTCATTTCTCTCTCAACTAAGGGGTCCTTGGCCTGAAAACGTTGAAGTTCTATCCTTTCAAAGACCTTTTCTACAGCTGTGCACTTCAGTGCAACAAAACTCTTGTCTTTTGTTCTTTCTGCAAAAAAAGGAAAGAAACCCTATTAATATTTAAGACAAGGGTCTTCAACAGGGGGTCTGGGACCCCTAGGGGGTCCTCAGATTTACTACAGGGGGTCCTCCAAATCTTTGTGTGATAGAAACCTTTTTTATATTAACCACTTGAACCCTAGTGTCCATATTTGGAGAACTTTAGCCAAAAATAGCAAATCGGCTATTTTTGGCAAAGATGTTTGCTGTAGAGGGGAAAAAGAGCAGACTTAGTACAGAGTGAAAGGTCAAGTTTATTAAGTATTGACGGTTCAAGTGGTTAAATATCTGATAACACAAAATGACATGAATCCAAAATACATTGATAATTGTGCTGTCAAACGATGAAACTATATGGAATTAACAGATTTATCTCTCTCTCAACTAAGAGGTCCTTGGCCAGAAAACATAGAAGATAGTAGATTCCACTACATCAGGGATACAGTACATACTGT
>NC_137816.1:60515308-60520308 GCF_963921795.1 Nannobrachium achirus | reverse complement strand
CATTCAAGTTCAGGAGAGTTTGGGCAAGGCAATTCTAGCTCTTGAATGCTGCCTTCAGGTATTATGGCATGGAAAGAGGGGGCATTTGCATTTCTTTCACCATATAAAAACTGCATTCATGTTCTGGAGAGGGCACTTTTTACAGACGGATAAAAGGGCAGGGGCTCAAGCCCCCTTTCATGTCTATGTGTGGATCTGCCTGTGTGTGTGTGTGTGTGTGTGTGTGTGTGTGTGTGTGTGTGTGTGTGTGTGTGTGTGTGTGTGTGTGTGTGTGTGTGTGTGTGTGTGTGTGTGTGTGTGTGTGCGTGTGTATGTGCGGCTGTTGCGCGTGTGTATGCGTGTGTGTGTGTGTGTGTGTGTGTGTGTGCGCGCGCGTGTGTGTATGCGTGTGTGTGCGTGTGCGTGTGTGTGCGTGTGTATGTGCGCGTGTGTGTGCGCGTGCGTGCGTGCGTGATTTTGTTGAGTGATTGGTGCGATGTTAGTTTCCATTCCTCTGATCTATAGAAAGACAGCAGACGAGCACAGAAAACAACCAATAGTGTTGCGACGCGTCTAGAGCTTGTAGATCGGCTATATTCTGTATATATCCGTACACTGGGAGCTTGTAGATGGTCTAAAATACAACCAAGTATACATCATGCATACACCAAAAGGGGGGACAAAAGGTCTGTAATGTCTATCTTTTTTTTTCTTTCTCTTTGTCTTTCTCTCTCTCTCTCTCTCTCTCTCTCTCTCTACGTCGCTCCCCCCCATGCACTCTCTTGGGCTAAATGGCTTATTTTCATTTAGCTCCAAATTGTGTTTTTATCGAAGGCCCTGTATGGATCGCCCCGCCAAAATGTCATCCATCTAGCTGTCGATGAATCCATCCCTTCATTTAACGATCGACCCCCACCCACCCCCCGCACCTGATATGCATTTCGCGCGGCTCCGGTATTACCTTTACTGGGAATCAATGGAAAGCACATAATGCACGGGAGGGAGGGGAGCCAGTCACTCGTGCATCTATCTGACACGAGGGGGGAGAAAAACGCCATTGGTTATTTGTAAATACATGTCCTGGGCAATGCGGCGGCTACGCCGTATGGATGAGCACAGTGAGCAGAAGGAGGGGTCTATTATACCTCTGTTATATCGTCACTGTCGGGCAGAAACCTCGTATCTCCAAGTTTCAAACGTGTACGTTTTTTTTCCGCGAAGCAAAGCCCTGCTTCAGCATACAAGGCCGTCGCACAAAACGAGTCACTAGCTTAGTTCATTTTTTAAACGATGAATACAAAACAAGCGCTTTTGGACATAAGGTTTCCACCCGACAACGACGATATATGTGCATCTATGCGTACGATCCCACCGCTGTAGCGTCTCTCTCTCTCTCCGCGCGCGCCTCCCGTCTTCATAAGCGAAAAAGGGACGCAGAGACTGAGTGGAAGAGACAGGGAGTAAAAGGGGAGGAGGGGGATCGACGAATGAAGACGGAAAGCACGAAAAAAAAAAAAAGGAAACGGAAGGAGAAGGAGAAAGACAATTAATGATTTGGTTGGAGGGGGGGGGGAGGGGGGGGGAGGGGGGGGAGGGGAGGGGGGTCGGTGATGGGGGCAGGAAACGGGAAAAAAGAAAGACGAAGAAAAAAAGGATGGCCATTGGTTGGATTTTTTTCAGTTAAACACTGATTTCATCATGCGACGCGCGGGGGGGAAAAGCTAAAACACATAACTTTGCCAAGTGAAAAATCAAATATTAAGCCAATAAGATCTGGAAATTATTTTATACTTTAGCTATTGAAAAATAGCAGATATACAAGCTCACAGCGCGGCACCGAGTGCCGCGCTGCGAGCTTGTAGATCTGCTATTTTTTTGAAAAGTCGTGAAAATGTGTGCAAATCTCTGAATGTAGGTATGTGTTTTTAAAGCGAACATTCGTCACTAAAAATGTTGCTTCTGTGGGGGTCCCTGGAACTATATATTTTGAGACAGGGGTCGGCGGCCAAATACATATCATTTTGGGGGTCCTTGACATGAAAAAGCTTGAGAACCTTTGAAAAAGAAAAAAAAAAAAAAAAAAAAACTTAGAAGGATAGAAGACACTTAGAACATAGAATCGGGTCAAAATATTCCAAGACTTTTGAGAAGACATTTTCACGATTTTTCAAAAAAAAAAAAAAAAATAGCAGATATAGATCTGCTATTTTGTGAAAAATGGTGAAAACGTATTGTATTTTTAAATAGTTAAAGGATCAAACAGTGCGTTCCCGGCGTGGCGGGGTTAAAAATGACAGGGCCTATAAGTGTGCTGAGCGGGGCCTGGGTCACGCAGGGAGGCGAAGGCGGCAGGCTTGTCAGCTACTATCTGTCAGGGCCAATTAGAAACAATCAGGGCCGAGTGAAAGGGAAGGTGATTGTTATTAAGCAGCGGGGCCCGCCAGCGGCCGCCGCAGATGTGGCCGTGCATAATAATAAAAGAACAGGAAGCAAAGGCCGTTTAATTCAGGAAGCTCTCTGTGCGCGCCGAGGCCGACAACGCCAAACGCCACAAAGGAGAAGGGGGGGGGTGGGGGGGGGGGGGGGGGCTAGGGAAGAGGGGGGGTGGGGGGCTTGTTCCTTGTCGTTAATAAGCTGGAAGTTACTTTGATAATGTGCCCATGGGTTAGGCCTGCAGGGAGAAAAAAAAGCATCTCTCTCTCTCTCTCTCTCTCCTCTCTCTCTCTCTCTCTCTCTCTCTCCTCTCTCTCCCAATCTTTCCCCCCTGTCTCCCCCTGTCTCTCTGTCTCGGTAAAATATAGATATTTCGTTGTCCCATTAGTTCGACTTAGGGTAAGGGTTAGGGTTGGGTTTAGGCATAGTTTTACTGAGTTTAAGGTTTAGGGTTAGGTTTAGGCATAGTAGCATCCTTCACCAGGTTAGCATTCACCAGCGTCGGCAGGTTAGCATTCACCAGCGTCGGACGAATGTGACGTCGAACTATCAAACGTCGTAATAACGCTAGGCTCCCCCCTCTCTGTCTCTCTCCATGCCAATAAAGCTCCTTTGCATTGAAAATGTAATTCTGAGCGTGTGCTCGTGCATGACCTACACACACACACACACACACACACACACACACACACACACACACACACACACACACACACACACACACACACACACACACACACACACACACACACACACGCAGCCCCAGCCTCAGCCAGACTCTTAGCAGTGGGCCTGATCTGATAGCTGTCAGGTATATCCCCCCCTCTCCTCCCTAGATAAGATTGTGGGGGGTCCCTGCTTCATCTCTCCCTCAACCAAATGGTCCTTGGCCTGAAAACGTTGAAGACCCCTGCTCCATACTTCTTTAGTTCACTTCGTCTTCCTCTTCGCTCATCCATTCCACTGTCTTATTCACTCAATTTGACCTCACTCTGTCTTCCACGTGCACGCACACGCACGTCCCCCCCCCCCCCCCCCCCCCCCCACACACACACACACACTCATTCTCTTTACCCGTGTCGTCCGGGAATCCACACATGCCGATTAGACACCCCAAAAAAACTATTATCTTCCAACTTGCTTTTAGTGCTGTTTGTCCTAATTACATTACAGATCATTTTCCCCTGTCAAGACTTTCTGCTTTTATTGTGCGCTGCCCTGGATGCTGATCCTACTGAGGGTTCAGCCTTTATTCTACTGTGTTTGGAGCATCACATGTTCACTCCCTATATGGCCCTATACTTCCTACGCTCGCGCAAGGCGTTGTGAGCTTGTAGATCTCAAGTGGTTAACATAAAAAAGTGGGGAAAAAGCTAGTTTTTATCACACAAAGATTTGGAGGACCCCCTGCAGTAACTCTGAGGACCCCCTAGGGGTTCCCGGACCCCCTGTTGAAGACCCCTTCTGTATTTCACATCTCCATTTATCTCCCTCTCTTTACGCTTTCTACAAGTCTACTTACTAGAGAGATCTTTCTACAAGTCTACTTACTACTAGAGAGATCTTTCTACAAGTCTACTTACTAGAGAGATCTTTCTACAAGTCTACTTACTACTAGAGAGATCTTTCTACAAGTCTACTTACTAGAGAGATCTTTCTACAAGTCTACTTACTACTAGAGAGATCTTTCTACAAGTCTACTTACTAGAGAGATCTTTTCTACAAGTCTACTTACTAGAGAGATCTTTCTACAAGTCTACTTACTAGAGAGATCTTTTCTACAAGTCTACTTACTAGAGAGATCTTTCTACAAGTCTACTTACTAGAGAGATCTTTCTACAAGTCTACTTACTAGAGAGATCTTTTCTACAAGTCTACTTACTAGAGAGATCTTTCTACAAGTCTACTTACTAGAGAGATCTTTCTACAAGTCTACTTACTAGAGAGATCTTTCTACAAGTCTACTTACTAGAGAGATCTACTTACTAGAGACATCTTTCATTTTGGTCGCATCTGAAACATGTGCTGGAGAAGGACATGCGGTTTGCCCCAATTCCTGGGATGTGGTCCATTCACATTTTGGCTACAGTATACTGCTCTGAGTGTGTGTGTGTGTGTGTGTGCACGTGTGCGTGCGGGCGTGTGAGCGTGTGCGCGTGTGTACTGTACGTGCGTGTGCAGCTGGAGCTGGTGTATTCGCGGCCCCCCATGGGACCAGTGGGGGTATTTATAGCGCGCTAGTACAGAGGTGGGCTTCATGGTAATTAAGAGACCCGTAAAGGTGCTTACAGTGGCTGTGTAACGCCGCTTTTGTTTGTTAAGTTCCTTCAAACGTGTTTTAAAAGTATCGAACAAAAAAAGGAATAATAATCACTGTTTGTTCTGAGGTTTTTTTAAGTAGCCGTCTAGAAAAAGCCTGAGCTTTTTCTAGCTTGACGCGATCTCTTAGTTTCATCGTTAAATATAAACTAGCCGCTTCACACAGCGTTGCTGGTTCCACCAAATGCCTAACGTAACTCAGAGATTTGCTTAGAAATCCAAATTCTTTTTTTTTTCTTTTTTTTTCGCCGGGGGACGCTGTGGGTGCT
>NC_137816.1:60508598-60515108 GCF_963921795.1 Nannobrachium achirus | reverse complement strand
CTGTATTTGTGGCGCTGCGTGCTCGCGGAGCCTCTGTGTTGCTCCTTCGTCTCAGGAGAGGAGGTCCTTCGATCTGATTATTTGGGAAGGACAAAGTGCTTTTGTTGATGAAGAGTCACTGTGATATAGCTGGGGAGCCGGGGGAAATCGATGAGAGATGCACAGAGCGAACTGGTCGCATTGATCCAAGCCTGGCATTGACAATCCATGGCCTGGTTAGCTATGCGAGGGAATGAGGCAAAATGAGCTACTAGTGAAAGTTTTCTTCTCTCTCTCTCTCTGTCTCTCTCTCTCTCTCTCTCTCTCTCTCTCTCTCTCTCTCTCTCTCTCTCTCTCTCTCTCCTCTCTCTCTCTGAGGTCGGCTGTTGTTGTATCATTTGTATTGACAGCACTGGCTCACGAATGATTAATAATCACACGTTCCAAAGTTTGAACACTGGCGAGTATTTTGCAGCGCAAGTGTGTGCGTCTAGGTGTGTTAGATTATAGGCTACAATACATGTACATAAATGCTTGCTGTTAAATTTCCATTCTCTCTCTCTCCGTGCCTGTCTGCCTGTCTGTCTGTCTGTATGTCTGTCTGCACTCTGTCTCTCTGTCCTCTTTCTCTCTGTGTTTGAACTTTTGAAAGGAAGTGGGGGGATAAAGTAACAACACATCAGATATTTGGTGGATGGCTACAGTTAGTGCAGGAGTAGAGAGAGAGAGAGAGAGAGAGAGAGAGAGAGAGAGAAGAGAGAGAGAAAGAGAAATCACTCAAATGAGGGCCTCTCATTATTGGGCCTGGGCGTTGTTTGTCCAGGCAGCCTTTTCCTGGCACCTTGTTAGAGGACGTCCGCGGCTGGTAATTGGATCCGTCTCGCCGTGGAGTGGAGCTCGCGGCTGACAGACGCGCCGACCGGAGAGACGCGTAAATGACAAATGTTCCCCTCTCCCTCGAAAACCTGAGTGCAAAGCAGTGACGTCTCGTTATCGCCTCTCACACGAGGTTTGAGGATCTCCGGCAATCAAGGCGATGCGCTTAAGATCCGCCGGCGTTGAGTGTTGTGAGCAGACAAAGGGGATGTTGGGTGTGTGTGTGTGTGTGTGTGTGTGTGTGTGTGTGTGTGTGTGTGTGTGTGTGTGTGTGTGTGTGTGTGTGTGTGTGTGTGTGTGTGTGTGTGTGTGGGGTATGTGTGTGTGTGTGTGTGTGTTTATTGGGGGGGTTCCGCTGAGAAGGAAGAAGGTGTTTGGCAGTGAGTTTGACATGCGCAGATGCCTATGGGATTTATATATCTAGACTCATATTCACCTATACACTATAGCATGTGTAGACAAACAACAAGGCTACCGTAAAATCAAGTAAAACCAAAGTAGAGAATTCCAAACAGTTTAGGAAAATTCTTGCATTGATCATTCATCGTCTCTTTCAGAGTCACGGTTGTTGTTTATTTGTATTATTACAGATTCAGTTTCAGAGGGTGTTCATGATACATATTATGATTTGTGTAAAGCTCAAATGTGGCAGCATCTTTTAAGCATATTTAGCTCACAACACTGACTCGTTGTGATCTTGTAGATCAGCTATTTCCACAGAATGTTTCCATTGACATGCCCAGAATAAGGACGCTAAGGGGTCATGTTGTTAACATAGGCCAGTCACATTATCACTACATGTTGCAGAATTTTCATATATTTAAAAAAAAAAATCAAAAATATTGGAAATAGCAGCGCCAGCAATGCGGCACGATTTGGATCGGCTCTGTCATTTCTTTGTATATTTAGGTTGTGTGTCATGTCTGCCATGTGTAGTCTCGCGAGAGGCCAGACTGTTGCCTCCGCGATTTGGGCAAATGCTCCCGGCATACAGTCTGGCAAACGGAAATAGAAACGATGAGTGCGAGATAAAGCGGATGTGACGCAACCGCTCCCTTGGTGCAGTAGCAATAGCATGTCCTACTGGAAGCGTTAAGTCTCCTTTTAACATTTCTGGGGGCATTATTTCGTCTTTCTCTGGTGTTATTGGTGTTACCTCCATGATGTTTTCAAACGTTTTCTTAAACTATTACACCCAAAACAAGTATAGGCCGTTCGAATTCGACTGAGCTATTGTGTTTGTTATGTTTCCAATGGGACTACAGTTCCGTGCAGCACTGGCTACTTCCGATACTCGCCGTTCGGGAGCTGCCGTTCCAGACTCTATATAGCATTCAGAGATTGTGGAATAGTTGTCTGGCTACGCGAGACTAGCCATGTGCAACTTCAAAGCTTACAAGCCAAACAGAAATTTAATTGTCAATGACAAAAACACAATTAAATTGTTAATCGCAATTACTTGAGTGACAATTAATCGTCATGTAAAATGTCATAATCGTGAGAGCCCTAAACATAGGATTTGCTCAAAATCCAGAGCGAGACACAATTTTTCCTTTGGCAGACGACTCCACGTTGAGGTCTGCTATTCGTGTGAACCCAGATTTTGAAATTCATTAAAATAATATGTTCAAACTTGTGAACACACTCACACTGCGCTGGTGAGCTGTCCCAAGCTGTTGTGGTTATTATAGAAACCAGATGAACCACAGTGCAGCTCTCCTGGCTCCAAACACTCTGTTATCCTGCGCAGGAATGTTGCCGTAAATAAATATCGAATCACTTGTAGAATTAGAGTCGCAGCCCATATCGGAAGATATTTGTATTCATCGTTATAGTTATCTTTATCGGTCCAGAAATGTCATATCGTGACACGACCGTATATTAATTGTGTGCAGTTTAAAGGGGACCCTATAATTGACAGTCCAACTAAGTATGTTTGACATTCTTCAACCTCAAACTGGTACGAGAATTTAGCCCAAAGTTGCATCCAACAAGTTCCACATGGTCGAAGAATCCCACATTGTTTTCTCTAAGCACAATTTCCCCCCTTTAACGACGAATGCTCAAGACACTTAAGCTCAAGTCTGCTGTCAGTGTTTTATTTAAAAAAACATTTTTTTCTTTCTTTCTTTCTTTCTTCTTCTGTCTTTCTTTCTTTCTTTCTTTCTTTCTTTCTTTCTTTCTTTCTTTCTTTCTTTCTTCATTGTGTCATTTTGTGTGTGTCGTGCAAGTGAAGAGTTCTCCTCCATGTCTCTGACACTCCTCTTTAGGTGCAGAGGTACACCTTAAAAAAATAATTATGGGGTGACCTATTTTAAAGTTATTTTTATTAGAGAGAAGCCAACACCTTCTGGAGTCTAATTAATTTTCAGCACATTACAATCTCTCAGCCCAAGAGCCGTAATTGGTCCATCTGACGTTTTCGGATGAAGGGTATTTTAAGATTAGTGGTTTACAAAGTGTGAGTGTGCCAGGGGGGGCTATTTGGAAAGGATAGGGACATTTTAAAAAGTGAACAACTGAAATATAGAAAATGAAATTTCAGTTCAAATTCAATTCATAAGAATATTGTGCAGGTTTTAACCACCTTTCAACCAATGTCCTATTAGTCTGGCTGCTAACAGGACTTTTTTGGCTTAACACATCGGGTGCCCACGTGGTGTCTACAACGCCAATCTCTTTGATGTCTCTGGACGCCCAGCCCCAGTGCCCACGACGCGTTTGACGTATTACGTCAAACGCGGAATACTGTAGTTACTGTACATTGCGACCGCAATGAAGGCTCTACCCACGGTGATCAAACGCCAACAATATGGGAAAAAACACTACATTTCCCAAAATGCAGCGCGGTACATGTGACCAGGATGTGCAGTCTCCCTGCAGCCAATCACAAGCTTCTGTTCCTATCCTGCACTGCACTCTATCGTCCTCCCCTCGCAGGCTAGCACGACTCCTATGTATCATGGATACTAGTATTTTCCCAGTAACGGAGTCTCGGCGGAGATACACGTAACATGGCGGATTCTTCTCCTAGTCTAGCTTTTTCAATCACCATGTTCAATGCGCGGTCCTTTCTACCTACCGTGACACAAACGCTGTGGCCCAGGTTTGATAAAAAGATGTCCTGACTGAAAGAAAACTTTATCGTAAAAATAAACAGGACATCCGTGGATTACATTTACTCGTATCATGGATACTATTTTCCCAGTGACGCTGCGGAGGTAACGTAACATGGCGGATTCCTCTCCTGGTCTAGCTTTTTCAATCACCATGTTCAAAACGCGACCCTTTCTACTGCCCGTGATACACACGCTGTGGCCCAAGATTGGTAAAAAGCTGTCCTGACTGAAAGAAAAGATCATCGTGAAAATAAACTGGACATACTTGGATTACATTTACTCAACGTATTACGGATACTTTTTCCACGAAGCGAAGGTACGTAAATGACGTGTTGCCATGGAGACGATGGGCCCCTGTGAGGGTAAACCCTGAATTAACGTGGGCATCCGATGTGTTAAGTATGAAATTTGGTATATAGTTTTTTTTTTGTTTTTTTGCCTAAAATGGACTAAGGAATTTCTCAATGCTGACAGGCGGTCAGCAGGTGGATTCATGACTATGTATATAGATGATATTTTAGGCCAATAAAAAAATATATAATATATACACACATATATATATACATATATATATATATATATATATATATATACCAAATTTCATACCCACTTCAGGGGCAGCCGGACTATGGACAAGTCATTATTGTTTTTTCTTTTGTTTGTTTTTTTACATTTGAAAATAGCGATAATCTTTTTGCCTCTAAATTCTACAATCCATGGTATTGCCTCTTGTGGCTTATCGCTTATTTGGCTACTCATGCATACAGTACGCGATTGGCAACAATAACGTTTTACTCACCAGACATGTATATTGCAGCTTAAACCACTTTCAACCATGGCATCCCTATTTGTGGGCATGTCATTACGGTCGAAATATTATATTCCAACAAATGTGGAAAGAAAGAGTTTCACCCTTTTCACAAATAAAACAGTGAACTGATAGCAAAGAATCCAGTGTTAAAAGAATGCTCCTGGTGTGAAGGCTGCTGTCCAGGGGACAACAGGTGTCCAACAGGTCGACTTCCTGTTGTTCACCTCCGTTGTTCCTCATCTCCTCAGACCAGCCGTGGTTTGGATTAGCATAAGTGACAGCCTTGTTTACATCCTGCAGTAATTGAATCAGGTGCTGCGAGGCATGAGTCATCAGCTCCATCTGCACCGTATCGAAGACACGGACGTGGAATCACATGTGGAGGAATGGATGAATGAATGCAGAGCCTGGGAGATGGACAGATAGATAGATGGACGGATAGATACTGTGTGAGGACAGAGAAATGTGCGTTGCGTTCCCGGCGATGAGCTCACCTGCTTACGATACATGCAAACAGCTGGATGAAGGCAAACTTGAGAAAGAGTGAGATAGAGAGAGAAATAAAGTGTGTATGTGTATGTGCAGGCACGTGCACACATAGACATCAAAGGGGGGCTTGAGCCCCTGCCCTTTTATCATCTGTAAAAAGTGCCCTTTGCAGACCATGAATGCAGTTTTTACTGCAGTGAAATAAATACAAATGCCCTCTTTCCATGCCATACCTGAAGGCAGCTTTCAAGAGAATTGCCCTGTCCAAACTCTCCTGAACTTGAATGTAGTGTCGTATGTTGAAATAATTGCCTTCTCTGTGTAGAAATCCATTCCGTACGCCACATATCCAGTATTGACTTGATTATGCTTAGTTCGGTGTGGTATCACACACCGAAAATAGCTGACCTCCAAGCTCACGACGCGTTTGTGTGCTTGGAGGTTTGCTATTTTCAATATTTCCACCAAAAGCCCTTTTAGAAATTTCAGTATCTGCCTCTCTAACATTCTCTGCACGTCTCTGCATGTCCCTGTTGTGTGTGTGTGTGTGTGTGTGTGTGTGTGTTGTGTGTGTGTGTGTGTGTGTGTGTGTGTGTGTGTGTGTGTGCGTGTGTGCGTGTGCGTGTGTGCGTGTGTGTCTGTGCGCGCGTGCGTTCGTGCGTGTCCACTGTTTTTTTGCGCATGTGTATTTATGAAGTTATGGTCACAAGGAACTAACTAACATACACAGCCAAAAGTGAGTGCTTGCAGTAACCATAAAATAAAATAAAAAGTCATAAAATAAAAGGTAATTTTATTCACATGGCACACCAATTCAAAGTGCTTTACACAGGACATCAAGCTAAGGAAACACAATTACAAAATGACATTATGATGCAACAGTGAACTTTTTATAAATGAAAACTGAGGATTTTACTGAGTGAAAAAAACAAAAAAAAAACAACATAAAAAAGTGCTTTCTGGCAAGTCCTATTCCTCAGAATCCCCGGCTCCTCCTGTCCACATGCATGTCGAAGTGTCCTTCGCCACTTCACTTCCCATTGTATGAACCAGTAGGGCGCCCTAAGGGCAAGAAGCGTGTGTTTAGCATGTCCATATATGGGCATTCCCAGATGGGCTTAATGTTGATGACATCAGGGATCTCCATATATGGGCATAAAAGAGTCACACTTGCAAATGAATTCTGTCTTGGCCATATATGGAGTGTGACATGAAGCGTGACTGAATGAGTGAGTG
>NC_137816.1:60483598-60503598 GCF_963921795.1 Nannobrachium achirus | reverse complement strand
CCTGCGTTTACTTGAGTATATTGTGCTTACTAAGTACATTGTTGAGTATCAAATCGTCGTTGTCGGGTGGAAACCTTGTATGTCCAAAACTGTTCATTTTGTATTTATCATCTAAAAAATGTACCAAACTAGTGAAAACAGCCGATCTACAGAGGCGTTGTGTGCTTGTAGATCTGCTGTTTTCACTAGTTTTGTGCGACGGTCTTGTATGTTGAAGCAGGGCTTTGCTTTACCAAAAAACGTACACATTTGAAACTTGGAGATAGCAAGGTTTCTGCCCGACAGTGACGAAACGGTAAATGGTAGACTCTTTGTAAACTACAGACATACTCTTTATTTATACTTTGTACTTTGTTCCCCTTTGCTCCAAATCGTGTTGCAATGCGTTTGCAAGCTTGTAGATCAGCTATGGTTTCACAGAATGTTCGCCTATTTTTGCTGAATGTTTGCTTATTATGACATGCCACCGAATATGGCATGCCGCTGATGAAGACCAGGGAGCCGAAACGTTTGTTCTTGATGTAAAGATTCATTAAAGAAAGAGAAAACCAACTCTTGCCACTGTGTGTGTGTGACCCATTATCTATATAAATGTTGATGCCCCGGCCTGAATAGGGACACTAGGGTTCAACACCAAAGTTATCTCATAATCTCTTTTTGAGGAAAATACTCTAAATTGTTCAGGTCAAGTTTGTTTGACAAGACATTCAATATATACTGTGTGTGTGTGTGTGTGTGTGTGTGTGTGTGTGTGTGTGTGTGTGTGTGTGTGTGTGTGTGTGTGTGTGTGTGTGTGTGTGTGTGTGTGTGTGTGTGTGTGTGTGAGCCAATACAAATAGATCATACAAGAAAAGGCAATTTGTCAGAAGCTTTGACACACTGTACTTCAGGAGATCTTTATGGATGAAAGGCTTCTTGCCAAGGTTGGCAGCACCCTTCATATTGTTATTTCTAGACAAGGAGCTGCTTCTGAATTCCAGCCAGATGGTTTGTAACAAACAACTACAAAAAAAAGGAGGCCATTTAATCGCAAATCTTTGCACTTTCTGGCTTCCCAAGCTAATGGATTTGAGTTTGATGTTTTACAAGATGTTTGGTGTGATGTAGCAACCTGGTAATTATGGGAAAAGTCTTTGAGCTCGATGAAACCCAAGTACACGGTATCTGCACTTTTAATTTGGCACAGTACAAAAACATACAAAATACATATACATATATTTTGAACTTATCCATTCAAATAGTAACAGATTGTTATTCGGGAGACAATGCCTTTCCTCAACTGGCCTCTGTTTATTGTGAGAACTATGTTTTTTCTTCTTCTTTTTTTTTTTTACACTTCAAACGACCGCCTTTGCATGTCTTTTAAGTCAGTTTATCAGAAAAAAGTTTGTTTACCCGTGCCCAATTGTATAAATAAAATACACAAGCGTTGCAGAATAACTAGCCAGGCACGTCTCTTGGGAGCCCCTCTGTGCATTTCATCTAAAGAAATTAAAAATAATCATCTATTTATGAAACAAAGAAAACAATGTTTCTAGCTCTCCGGGTTTGTTCTGCAATTCTCTGTATTGTGGGGGGAAAAGTCAAGGAATCAATTATCTCTTTCACTCTCTCCCCCTCAGATTAGTGAAATTAAGTGCAAGTCAGTCATTTTATTTGATATCCAGACATAATTTGATCTCTGTAGACTTGGGAGTAGGCCGCTGATGAGAATGGCTCTTTTTAGCTCCCAACATCAAGGCTGCTCTTTAAAGCTCCAGCTCCATCAAGACCTCATTAATATCTGCCTTCATTTAGGAGCCGATTGGTGACCATGACCGCGTGACGACTAACCTTGTTAGGGACTTGAACGTTTGATTTAAGGCTAGCCTTGGACGAGTCTTAATTTAATGGCCTTGGGTTGATTCTGTTACCTTCAGGCAGGCTTGGCAAAAATGTAACTCATTATACCTGGCTCAGTTTATGTCAGCGGCATTCTGGGATAATGCTGGTCCGTCGCGGTCTCTTTATGGACCGTTCTTCAAATAGAACTCCTTTGATCCTTGTTTCCCAAACATCACAGACCCCGTTTCTTATGGGTCACGTGAATATATATATTTTTAATGTTTTTCTTTTTTTTTTTTGTTATCAAGTTTCTATTTATTTATTCATATTTTCACTTTTTTTTTGTTTTTGTATTGTTTTCAAATAAAAGCAAAACACATTTGTTTTTCAAAAAGGGTATAGACTCCACATTTCTCTTCCGGTTCTCGAGCTGAAAATCTAAATTCTAAATACACACACTTCAAAAATATTTACCACAAATCCAAGATGTCTGTTTCAGTAGGTTATGCCTTTACATGTCTTTGCATGTATACCAGAGATTATACCGTTAGTGGCTCTGTAATTATGTTCATCTGCAACCTTGTCAGAAACGGTGCGTTTGATCCGCAGTTAGAACTACGTTATATCATTGCACTCCAGTCTATCGCCTTCTCTCCTTCTCTCTCCCTCTCCAATTCTCTTCATATACCCCTCTCTCCTCAGTCCTCAGGTGATATATGGCCATTGACACCATTAGACAAAGGTATTATTAGCAGATTAGGCTGAACGGCGGAGCGGGCATAGGGGACCGCGACCGGGGCCGTGTTTCTAAAGATGCCTGGGCCAGTGTTGGAATAACCCACAGGCACCCCTAACCACCGCCCCAATTACAGCTGCATCGCCGCTCCACGCGGCCAGAGGAGAGGAGAGGAGAGGAGGGGGAATACATATTCCCACATTATCTCAGGCTGGCGGAAAGGGAGCGGGGAGGACCGAGCCCACAGGGGATTCAGGTGGCCCCCATTGGCCCTCTGATAGTGGGGCTTGGGGAGAAGGAGAGAGAGAGGCGGGGGGACTGTAATATAGGTTGATGAGCAGGGGCGTCACAAGGGGGGGAAAAGTGGGACTGAGTTACTAGGGCCCAAGGTGGAGGGATCCTTAATTATTTTATACTTTAGCTATTGAAAAATAGCAGATATACAAGCTCACAGCGTGGCATCGAGTGCCGCGCTGCGAGCTTGTAGATCTGCTATTTTTAGTTTCTTTTTTTTGTTGTGAAAATGTGTGCAAATCTTTGAATATGTGTATTCTTTTAAGCGAACATTATTTTGTAACTCCATTTTTGCTTCTGGGGGGGGTCCCTGGAACTAAATATTTTGAGATGAGGGTCCGTGGCCAAATACGTATCATTTTGGGGTCCTTCACATGAAAAAAGGTTGGAGCTCCACTGACATAGAAACATATATTTTTTTCAAAAAACCTTAGAAGGATTTGAAATATCCAAAGACTTGCACACATTTTCACAATTTTTCAAAATAGCAGATCCACAAGCTCGCAGCGCGGGCACCGAGTGCCGCGCTGCGAGCTTGTATATCTGCTATTTTTCAATAGTTAAAGCACAATATGTGAGTGAATCCTTGTAACCCAGGGCCCAGGATTTGGGGCGACACCCCTGGTGATGAGGAGAAACCAGACTGACCAGGTGGTGTATGAAGAACATGGCTATAGTGCCGTGTCTAGCCATGCTAAGCTCTCATTTGGCACACACTCCCAGGCAGGGCTATAGCGAGGCTGCAAATGATCATGTTATAGGCTACTACACGTAACCTGGGTTACACCTAAAGAAGTAACACACTCCAACGTTTCTTGAGCCTGGTAACAGTCTGTCCACAAAATATTAGGTTGTGGTGGTGCAAATTTTGACTTTTCACTGTTTAGGGTTTTTACCTTAGACCGATGCAAATTGATGATGCACGGCCCTTCATTCTCTGTTTTGCACCACTCAATTATTAAAAAAGAAAGTTCTCGTGCGTTTAGTAGTTGGTACGAAAACAATATTTGACAAAATGAATGTATTCATCGTCATTCATTATGTATAAGAGCCCTCGTGTTAGCGTAGGTAAATCAATTCTTGAAAGATCACGACGGTATCATTAATGAGTGCTAGTATGCATAAACCCGGGCACTCATGATCGTATAACTTAAATACCACTAATGTTAATAATGCTAATCTCCATAATATCCTTTGATATCCTTTGACTATTCTTTGAAGGCCCTTTTCTCTTTTTTTTCCCCTTTCTTTTGTTGCTTTGATCACGGAAACATTTCACTTCTGACCAAGGGGAAAACCCCACAAGTCTGTGTGGACATTTTGCATAATTATCATTTCTACTTGATTTGAATTTCAACACGAGACATATATGAATTCAATCATTTTATGGTCTCCAGTCTGCTGTGCGTGTGTGTGTGTGTGTTGTGTGTGTGCGCTAGGTGCACAGCGCGCGAGCGTGCGTGCGTGCGTGTGTGTGTGTGTGTGTGTGTACACAGTATATATATTAGGACATACAGTATGGTTGCTTTCTTGGACATTTTGAATAGGTATAGAACAACAGGACTGAATCTCTCTCTCTCTCTCTCTCTCTCTCTCTCTCTCTCTCTCTCTCTCTCTCTTCTCTCTTCTTCCTCTTTGTTTTGCTTTTATCCTTTTAGTCCTGAAGGAGCCTAATGAGCGTGTGTGCAGTGCCTCTCTCTCTCTCTCTCTCTCTCATCTCTCTCTCTCTCTCTCTCTCTCTCTCTTCTCTCTCGTCTCTCTCTCTCTCTCTCTCTCTCTCTCTCTCTCCCTCCCCCTTGCCCTTAAATCAGTAATTGGTTTCAGTGCAGAGAGACTGTCAGGAAATTAAACACATCACACGTGACAGCTGTTCATTTTTTTTTTCACCGGCAATATTTGTCATGTGAATGGCCGCTGATTTGCCAGGGAGCGTTACAAAATGAGTGGTGGCTAATCAAGAGGCCATTCTCAGGGCAGAGGACTGCTTCCACTTTTCTTCTCTCCCTCTGTCTCTTGTCTCTCTGCCTGGCACAAGTAGAGAACGGAAAGTCTGGCGTGCAGTCTGCGTGTATGTGTGTGGGCGTGCAACATGTTGTGCGTATGAGTGCGTGCATGCCTGGCGTGCATTTGTGTGTATACTGTATGTGTTTCCCAGTGAATTGCATATTGCATACGGTACGTGTATGCAAGTGTACAGTATGTGTGAGTGTCGGGTGTTCACAATCAGGCACGTGCACACATAGAGATCAAAGGGGGCTTGAGCCCCTGCCCTTTATACCCATCGTAAAAAGTGCCATCTCCAGACCATTAAAATAGCCGACCTCCAAGCTCACAACGCCTCGCGCTCATAGAGTTATAAGAAGTATAGAGAGGACACCGGATATCCCCGCCCGTCCACTTGCATTGAGTTGCTCACCCAGCGCATGAGGGCGTTTTCACCCCTTCTTCCGAGTAGTAAAACGTGACGTAGTGGGGCCTATGTGACGCGGTTTTGCGTCATAGTTTGTGTTCATGGACGCGCAGGGGCTCCAATTCATGACGAGCACTTCCGCTATGAACGCGCAGTCAATACAAAGAAGCCTAGATGCGCGTTCATGTTTTAGCCGATTAAACCCTCTGTTCTTCAGTGAAACGGACCTGAGAGCGCCAAATCTCTTTGGCAAAAGTAAACGATCTACAAAGCTCACTTGTGGGCTTGTACAGTAGATTGCCTATTTTTGGCCCCCAGAAATACGCATGTTGGGGTTCAAGTGGTTGAACCTTAATTGTTAAACCTTAATTTTCTTAAAACTAACGTACAACTCATTGTTGTTGATATGACTTCCTGTTTACTGAGTGGCTCAGAAGATGTACACTGAAATTGTACACTACTTTTTTTACAGAGGCGTCAATGGGTATGGCCCTTGGCTACAGGGGAAAAAATAAAACGTACTTCTTAAAATAAATTCATCATACCTGTTGCTATAGGTATGGCAACATGACTGTTGCAGTACCTTAGCTTTTGATGAACATACTACTACATACTACTACCGTACATACTGTTTTTGCTGGTATAGAGATCGCCACCTTTCTGCCACACTATGCCAACATCTCCTTATTATTTTTTTGACCATATATGGCACATTTTGTGAATGTATATATTATTAGATTTCACATTACTTTATCTTCAACGTTCTCGGTGACATCACCACTCCGCAAGGCTAATAACTGTGTCATTTCTTATTTTAAATGTATTTTATTTTTTGAATATATGCAAATGCATGTGTTAATTCTATCACATTCATTCTCGGAGCTTCCTCTCGATAGGACAGCCTGTTTATTGATTGGTTTATGTGCGTGAATGCTTGACCGGTGAAGCCACTGATAAGCCGGCCGTTACATCACCCGGAGATAGCATCGGTGGAAAGCCATAAGTTCGCGCCAAGGTTATACGCCCAACGCTCCTTTCTGAAAGGTGACTTTGGTTCCTCGGGTGTCGGACCCGCCGTTCTGTAATTAGTCATCAAGAACGTGAACTCAGATTACTGGGTTTGAGGGAAGGGAGAAGCTAACGGTTAACTTTTACATCAAATCAATTTAAGGGATAGTTATTGTTATGGTTGTCTATGTCTTACGTGCGTGTGTCTGTGCACCGTGCACGCGCTCGCAAGAGAGAGAGGATATCGTCACTGTCGGGCAGAAACCTCGTATCTCCAAGTTTCAAGTTTGTACGTTTTTTTTCACCAAGCAAAGCCCTGCTTCATCATACAAGGCCGTCACACACAAGCAGTGAAAACAGCCGGTCTACAAGCACACAACGCCTCGCACCACGCTTGTAGATCTGCTGTTTTCACTAGTTTAGTTCATTTTTAAAACGACAAATACAAAACGAACGGTCTTGGACATACAAGGTTTCCACCCGACAACGACGATATGTGTGCACGACGGCATGGACGTGTGAATGTGTTCCTCGAGAGGCATCGAGACGGAGGGGGAGAGAGATAGTCTGGGACATCTTATAAATCCCTCAAAAACTACAGCAGGATAATAGTCCAATTAACCTTTTCATTCCTCTCTGCTCGTCAGCGAAATACTCCCCCTCAATTATTCCTCCCCTCCCCGTCATAAAATGAACTTCCTCTTCGCAACCTCTTTCTACCTGCCGGTGAGAGAGAGAGACGCACACGCACACGCACACACACACACGCACGCACACACGCACGCACGCACACACGCTCACACGCGCACACAGAGACAGAGAGACAGGGCCTTGACCCTCGCTCGGCAAAGAGCCCCACAAACGTACAAAATAACAGTGTTTTATTCCACTGATGTGATTTCCTCCTCTATCTCATTCTCCTCTCTCTCTCTCTCTTTGTGTCGGCGCTGTGACCTTATTTATAACGGTGTCTTAGTGAAGGACTCGTGCCTGTATTAGAGTACAGAGTGTGGAAGGGTACAGGCACAAGGCCGGAGGGGTCAGGGAGACAGGGCGGTGTTGGGTGGGGGTGGTGGGTGTGGGGAAGAGGATGCTGAAGGTTATGGGGCGAAAAAAATAGGGAACATTCAGCACCCGCTGCAGCCTCATTTAACTTTTATTGTTTTAGTTTTGTTCAGTCAGACTATTTTGTGTGTGAGTGTGTGTAGCCTACTGTGTGTGTGTGTGTGTGTGTGTGTGTGTGTGTGTGTGTGTGTGTGTGTGTGTGTGTGTGTGTGTGTGTGTGTGTGTGTGTGTGTGTGTGTGTGTGTGTGTGTGTGCGCGTGTGTGTGTGTGTGTTTGAGAGATAGAGAGAGAGGACGAGCGCACAGGGGCATATACGAAAGGCTAAAGTGGTGGTTTTCAAACCTTTTATGCAAGCCAGAATGTCAAGGTGCCTCTGTATTCATGTATGCATTCGTCCCGATTTTAGAAATCTTTTGAAAAGTACATTTAAAATTCAGAAAACCTAGTGCTTTTTTTGTGAGGTCTCGTCTGCAAGTGGTCATCTGCATTCATAGAATGCACTTTTCCAATGTGTGTGTGATTCACGCATGTCGGGGGATTGAACCGAGAACCTTCCAAATATCCAATTCCCAGACAACATGCTCTACCCCCGGAGGCCCCCCCCCCCCCCCCCCCCCCCCCCGCACAACACATCTCTCATCATGAATCTCCCTACTTTTATGTGTCCCAAGTCCTTCAATGCAGTGTTGTTTTTGACAGCAAAATTTGATTTATTTGATTTCATAGTCATTTAGTTTTAGTCATAATTTAGTCACCTTAAAAGTTTTAGTTTTAGTCTAATTTTAGTCGACTAAATATCATAAGATTATAGGCGAATAAATCTACAGTTGATTTAGTCAACTGACATGTATTTTGGCAGGCCTTGATGGTATCGTAAAGACTGATTTCACACTTGGTTGCGTGCTGAAAATAGCCGATCTACAAGCTCACAACGCGTCGCAGCGCAACGCGTTGTGAGCTTGTAGATCTGCTATTTTCTTCACGCAACACCGGAGAGGCAACCAAACAAACATAAATATCTTCTCCACCAGTTCCTCCCCAACATTTTAGTCTAGTTTTTATTTGTTGACGAAATTGTCAATATATTTAGTCTTAGTCTTAGTCATCACAGCTTAGTTTTTATTTAGTTTTTATTTAGTTTTCGTCAGTGAAAAAAAACGCAGTCGACAAACATTTGTCGTCATAGTTTCAGTCGACGAAATCAACACTGCTTCAGTGTTATCTCACACCGAGGTGCGAACCGAAATAAACGCCTCATTAGTCTACTTCCACACCAGACTCTATCACGGCATAATTAAAACTTTCCTCGCTGTTTGTTTCCTCTAAATGCAGTTTGGTTGTTTTGATGTGTGCAGTTCACACCCCTCTCTGTGATATTGAAGATTTAAATGCCCACCCGCCCCCTACCTCCCTCGCCTAAATTTCCCAAAGGAGAAGGATTTTCTCTCTTCCATACCCCTTAAAAAAAATGCAAGTCCTGACAAGATCATCCGTTTGTTTTTGTTTGTTGCGCCTCTTGTTGAGGTATTGCAGATATAAGCGGGGTCAGTTGGATTGTAAGAAGTTGAGAGGTTTGGGTGCGCTCAATAAATCATATATACTGTAGAAGCAACAACAGACATTTGGCCAGGTAACCACATGTCAACTTGCATTACTCAAGCGCAGGGGCGTCACACCAAATTATGGGCCCTGGGTACAAGGATTCACTGCGGGCCCCCCATGAATGTTAACTATTGAAAAATAGCAGATATACAAGCTCGCAGCTTGTATATCTACTATTTTTGAAAAATCTTGGAAAATATTTGCAAGATACCTATGTTTCCATGTCATGTTGGTGCTCAAACTTTTTCATGTCAAGGACCCCCAAGATGATATGTTTTTGGCCACGGACCCCCATCACAAAATATGTAGTTCCAGGGATCCCCCAGAAGCAACATTTGACTTACAAATGTTCGCTTAAAAAGTACATATATTCAAAGGTTTTCACACATTTTCACGACTTTTCAAAAATAGCAGATCTACAAGCTCCGAGCAGCTTTTTCAATAGCTAAAGTTACTAGGGGCCCCTCCACCTTGGGCCCTAGTAACTCAGTCCCACTTTCCTCCCCCCTTCTCAAGCGCTTCAGTTTTCGAATGCTGCCCCGGACGCAAGGACAGACAGTAAAAAAAAAAAAAAGAAGAAAAGATTGTTGTCATTGGAAGAATTTATCAGTTGTTATGTTTGTTCACCCTTCTTCCCAGGCGTGTGTTTGTGTGTCTGTGTGCGTGCATGCATGCGTTTGTGCGTGTGTGTGTGCGTGCGTGCATGCGTGCATGTGTGTTATGTGTTTATACATGTCGTTTGCATGTCTGCTCCATTTGAAGATTTCCAGAGAGAGCAAAACATTATATTTTGATCCAGTCACGTGCACACATAATGTAAAAAGTGCCTCTCCAGACCACGAATGCATTTCTTTTTACTATGGTGAAAGAAATGCAAATGCCCTCTTTCCCATGCCATAGCTGAAGGCAGCATTCAAGAGAATTGCCATATCCTGAACTTGAAAACAGCATCATATGTTGAAAGAATTGCCCACTGTGTGTGTGTTGTGTGTGTGTGTGTGTGTGTGTGTGTGTGTGTGTGTGTGTGTGTGTGGTGTGTGTGTGTGTGTGTGTGTGTTCGTGCGTGCGCGTGCGCTCCGTGCGTGAGTGAATGACACCCCAAGGATGCACACAATACTGTTCCCAACAAAAGACACAGACAGAAGAAGACTCAGAGAAATATGGAAGCTGTAGAAACTAAAGTGTGATATCTCTTGATTTTGACAAGCGCCCTGCCAAGGTGAAATTGTGTCTGCGTGCGGTCTTCGTTGCGGCTCTCCTCTCTCCTCTACACCCCCCCCCCCCCCCCCCCCCCCCCCGCCTCCCCCCGCCTCCCCATACATGAAGTAAAGTGTTGTTCTCAACCTCATCTCTTTTCAAATGTGGGGCGCAGGGGAGGGCTGAAGAGAGGGTGGCTGCTGGCGCTATAGCGTGTTGGGGGGCGAAATTGGACTGCCTCTCCCCATTACCGTAAACATCATCCGGCAGACAGGCGACGCCGGTCGTTGGGACGCCGGGACGGGCGCCGACGACGGGGAACCTTTTTTTTTTTCCTTTTCTTTTTTCTTCCCTGGGAAGAGATCCGCTAAAACATGTCCATTAAGGCCCCAAAGTATTTTTGATTTACATGTTCAGACTTTTTAAAAGTGTCACATCCACTACCCGCGTGCGTCGCCGCTCCTCTCGCGTGACAGGCCTTGCCCCGTGTCACAGTGGGAGAGAGAGAGAGAGAGAGGAGAGAGAGAGAGAGAGAGAGAGAGAGAGAGAGAGAGAGAGAGAGAGAGCGAGCCAGTAGAGTTGTGTTTCTTTACTCCCCTGTTCTACAACGAAGGGGGGGAAATTCCCCACTCTTACAGCATCTAGGGCAAAACAGCACCAGCCAACCTTGGTAGCCTGGTAAACAATAGGCGACCAATCGCGTGCGAGCGGGTGTGTGTGTGTGTGTGTGTGTGTGTGTGTGTGTGTGTGTGTGTGTGTGTGTGTGTGTGTGTGTGTGGGGCCTACCTCATTATGGTGTATGCAGAACTTAATGACCTTAACGTCACTACTGGCTGCAATCATCTGTCACCACTGCAGTTAAATTTCATACAGACACCCACAATGGTGGCAGAGCGTTTAAAGTTCTTTTCATTATTATTTTTTTTCTCTCACTGTAATTTATATGGTTGTGTGTGTGTGTGTGTGTGTGTGTGTGTGTGTGTGTGTGTGTGTGTGTGTGTGTGTGTGTGTGTGTGTGTGTGTGTGTGTGTGTGTGTGTGTGCGTGCGTCCGCGTGCATGTGTCGTGTGTGGCGTGTTGTGCGCGTATGGCTAACGAATAAAAGAATGGTTTAATGCTAAATAGACAACAATAGCATTCATTATGAGAGTGAAAGGAACAAAGAAACAGGGAGAGAGAGAGAGAGAGAGAGAGAGAGGAGAAGAGAGAGAGAGGGGAAGATGGAGAGAGAGCGAGAAAAGTCAAGGGTTGAATTTGTCTTTTAATTGGTGAAGATGAAGATGGTGCCACTTTGAACGCAAGAAAATAATAACTTGGGGCCGTATATGGGCGGTGCAGTATATGAGGCCAATAAAGACAGTTTGTGTATTGACAGTATACGAACAGTCCCTTATAGCAGGAGATCTTTTATTGCAGAGGTAGTTTGAATATGAATACATGTATGAACATACCAGTGAATAAAAATACAATGTAGCCATCAATCGTTACCATTACTATTAGAAACTATCCACCACTTAGTATTGGTTTATTGTTTTCACTGATTTGACTGTAGATACTAACACATGTACCGTTAGTGCCTGTTGAGATTGGCAGATTTCACCCCATTTTTTTTTCATCTCACTAACATCACTTTGTCTGCTGACTTCACTCAGGAACAAAATAAAAATACTTTAAACAAAAATTGAAATAAAACAATTCACAGGAGGCAAGCAGTGATCACGATGATCATGATGTGCACTGCAATGTAATTTCAAATGCACTACATTGCAGGTGCTTTTTTGAGAGTAAAACACTAAGAAAGAAGAAGAAGAAGACACGTGTGACATGTGTGATCTTGGCAGTTTGCCCCAGAAAATGTGCCAATCTCAACAAGCACCAACGGTATGAATGTTATTCATACATCAGCCCACTGTCTACAAACAGCCCAACCACGGTTCGGTTTGTCTAAAGCCTCTGCTTTTGAAACAATATTTTATGGTATCACAGTTTAGCAATTTAATAAAACAATACTGCCACGTATTTTGGACAAACATGTTAAAATGTGTATCTCTTTGTTTTCATTCAAAGATAGCATATCTGCAAGCTCACAACGTGTCACTTTTGCGATGCGTGTAGAAGATGTCTGGATCTTGGGTTCCTACAAAGCCAAAAGGGTTATCGCCCTTTCATGGAAAAAGACAGGGAAACCTAGCATCGCTCAGTGGTTTAAGGAACTGTCTTTGTGCCTTCCATTAGAAAGAATCACATACACTCTCAAAAACAAACAAGAGCTATTTGAGAAAATATGGGGGAACTTAATCCAGTATGTCAAGGGCAATGATCTCTCTTATTTAATGGAGGAACCAGGTGTGGGGTAGCTGTCACTTGTCCGGCCTTATGGCATAGGACTCTGGGTGTAAATAGTGTAAATAGTGTAAATGGTATATGTGCTCTTTGTATCATATATTTATGTGTCGTGTTAGTGTCAGGTTTTTTCGTTGTTTCTTTTTGTATGTTGTTGTATTTTCTTTTTTTTTGCTTGTTTTGTCTGTATGTAACCTATTATTGTCCCTGTATATGTTGTTTTGTATGTCTGTAAAAAAAAAAAAAGAATAAACATATTGTTTAAAAATAAAAGAAGAGGATATTTTGCTCATTAGCATTATATAGCCCCACTGTCCAGCATACTGTTGTCTCTGGTACAAACAGTCCACAACCATCTCTTATATGGAAATGGTCTCTCCATTACCCTGCCTTGTCTCTCTGCTCTGCCTCTCTCCCCGTGCCCTATGGGACTGCTGCGAGCACCCACTACATCTTCACTCCTCACTCCCACATAGATTTTATGAATCGCCGCAATTTCATAAAAGTCCCATTATATGTGAATTTACTGATGTTATGGCTTCTCCTACAAATATCTCCGCTAGGTGCGACTGTCGCCAGTGGCCAGACCCATAAAGAACAGAGCACTAATATGGATTTTGTATGGACAGCGCGCACTGTAAGTTATGTACAATATGAATGGTAATGCTGGTACCGTGGCTTTTTTATATACACCCCCCGATTCTCACCGGGACGGCACGGTGTACCACCAAGCACCATTTTATATACTGTACTTGGGAGTTTAATTTGTGAGCCTTTTGCCGTTTTCAGTTTGGGTAGATTCATGTTTGAATCCATATCTGTCCACTAGTTTTGTGATTATTTGAAGTTAACAATGATGTTTGGTAAAATACATACAGTATACTGTACTTTCTTACGACCTGCCACATTTTGAAAGGTGTTCATCAGTTAACCAACGGTGTTATACTGTATATCTAAATGAGTTGATGAAATAAATAAAGCATAGTGATCCACCTAACCTGTGGAATATTCTCCATTTTGCAGCAAAAAATGGATGGCAAAAGAAAGTCAGAAAAAAAAGGTTAATAGATATTCTGTAATAAAAAAAAGGGGGAAATAGATATCCTGTAAGTGCTCTTTAAGTACATATAATGTGGAATATTACCACATTGCAAAGATCTATGATTAGGTCCTTTTTTTCTTTTTTTTCTTAAATAAGAGTATATTACACCATTTATCACGCTGAGAGGAGATGGTGACGTATCTCCGCTGTTCCATTCATCATGATTACAGCGGCATCAGTCCTGGTTTGTGTGTCTTAGGTCACAAGGTGGCGTGAATATGCCGCGTGTGTGTTCACGTGTGCGTGTGTTCACGTGTGCGTGTGTGTGTGTCACACTGTCACCACTGGATCATCTGCGACACGTGTGACTGGCGTCCTAGAGTTGAGCGGACCAGGGTCCCCGTCCTCGTTATGAGCAATAAGATGATCCAAATATAGTAAATGAAGGGCCCTCGGGGATCTGCTCTGTGTGAACGAGAGCGTGCGTGTGTGCATGTGTGTATCCGTGTGTGAATGAATGTATGTGTGGGCATGCGTCATGCAACTGCATGTGTTGCGTGTGTGTGTGTGTGTGTGTGTGTGTGTGTGTGTGTGTGTGTGTGTGTGTGTGTGTGTGTGTGTGTGTGTGTGTGTGTGTGTGTGTGTGTGTGTGTGTGTTAATTTCTACAGCCAATCTTTTGATTTTGATTGTGTTATTACCTCTTTCTTAAATTCAATTAATTTGATTAGTCTAATTGTAGCATTATATATTAGATCAATAATATGTTTTATATTACCAAGTAGGAATGACCCAATATATCGTCGTTGTCGGGTGGAAAACCTTGTATGTCCAAAACTCTTCGTTTTGCAGTTATCATTTTAAAAATGATTTAAACTAGTGGTTGTGTGCGTTGTGTTCTTGTAGATCTGCTGTTTTCACTACCTTTGTGCGACGGCCTTGTATGATGAAGCAGGGCTTTACTTTGTGAAAGAACGTACAAATTTGAAACTTGGAGATAGGAGGTTTCTGCCCGCCAGTGACGACATATTAGAAATACATAAATAAATAGGATAAATTCTACAAGATTGACTTCAAGCTTGGTTTGAAATGAACCCCAACCATTTAATTTCCGCTGCCAAGTACAGTATGTCTGTTATACAAACTTGGGAAGACATTTTTATATGATCACTCCTTTTGTACCACTGAAAAGATTATTTTCGTCTAAATATTATGTAAATATTTGTTTTTAAATAGAACAGCACACATGACAGAGTGTCATCATAGCCATGGATAGGCCGGGCTTTCGACCAAATAGTTAAGGGCTTACACAGAAGGGCTTCATACACCGAAAATAACCGATCTAGAAGTTCACAACGCGCAGCAGCGCGGTGCGTTGTGAGCTTGTAGATCGGCTCAGGCTTTAGGCATCAGACACCCAGACACCCTGTGGAGGCCAGGGCATTTAGTATGACATCATCATCATCTTCTTCACACGCTGGATTCAATGTGTAGGCTGAAGATGCCCCCTAGATGCAGCCAAGTGCATCGAGAGAGAGAGAGAGAGAGAGAGAGAGAGAGAGAGAGAGAGAGAGAGAGAGAGAGAGAGGAGAGAGAGAGAGAGAGAGAGAGAGAGAGTATTAGTGTTGTGTCTATTACTTCCCTATAGGAAGATTTGTAGGTCATGCATGCACACACACACACACACACACACACACACACACACACACACACACACACACACACACACACACACACACACACACACACACACGCCCGCGCGCGCCCTGACTCTGCATGTGCACTGTTAACTTCCTTCATCTCTGATATCAGTGATGTTGATCTTGTCCCCTCCACTCTCTCTCTCTCTCTCTCTCTCACACACACACACACACACACACACACACACACACACACACACACACACACACACACACACACACACACACACACACACACACACACACACACACACAGTCATGACAGAGAAGGCAGACCAACCTCCCTTAAGGCGGTTTCAGACCGACTGACTCCGTGGATACGGAGTCTAAACGTATAGCATTCTGTCCGCCACCATGCTGTCCACCACGGCTCCGGCACGTAGGCGTGTCTTGGGCAGTGCTGTCATTTCCCACAGCCACACCTACTATATACGCACAGCAGGGCTGCTGTCATTGGTTTCACGGATCCGACGGGCGGATCAGGTTAGAATAAAGTTGGTTGAAATAAACTTTATTCAAGTTAGATCTGTCCGTGCCGGTACGTCAAGAGTAGGGTTGGGTACGGTAACCGCCGTACCGCGGTACCACGGTATACCGTGGCCTACCGCGGTGTCAGGGTCCTTACCGCGGTAAAAAAAGACAAAAAATAGGCTATTTTTTATGAGAACGAGCAAGTTTTAAAACGTGGGAGAAGCAAGGACCGCAAGCGCTCCATGCCGCTCTGTTCTGGGCCGCGTACCACATGTTTGGAAGCTCTGGCCGTCAAAGGAAGAGTGCGCTTCCAAATTGCGTCGGAGACAAATCCTTACTGGAGCAGTAGCCTCGCAACAGCGTTAAACTTTCTCCATAATCCACATGACAAGTATGTTTATACATTCCTTATGGCAGTTTCTTTTTCATTCATACGGGCGGAGCGCGAGGACTAAAACCGAAAACGAAACTAGTGCTGGGCTGCTGGTTAGACGCTACTACGCTACGGATTGTCACTTGCTACTTTTGACTGCAATTGCAGCAGCGCGTGTGCTCCGTCGTTGTTCTTACAACCTTTTCAGTCAAGTCTGGTAACTAAACCTGCCTACTTGTTTATATCACCACTCAATCAATGTGAATTGCGACGTGAGTTTACAGAATCACAGGATCTACCCGTCTCATCGTTTGATTGTTCACACACAGCATGTAGTGTCTGAGAAGCCACAGTGCGTTACTATAGAAACCCGACACTGCACAGATCTACAAGCTCAGAACGCGTTGTGGACGCGACGCGGTGTAAGCTTGTAGATGTGCTACTTTCAAAGCCAGAGCCGCCTTGCTGTGCTGTACGGGGAAGTATAACTCGGGCTTATAGAACCGTTAATTAATAGATACGGGGCTGCGGTAATTACCGCAATACCGGCGGTAAATGGGAATACGGTAACCGCAATAACAAAATGTCGATACCGACCCACCCCTAGTCAAGAGTACGGGACATCAGCGGCAACTTTGCCGTATCGTACTAGGCGGACTGTCACGCATACCCCCTTTGGAAATGAATGGGATGCACGCACGCACGCACGCACGCACGCACACACGCACGCACGCACGTATGCACTTGATAGTTATGGCTGTGTGACAACAAAGAGTTTGGTTTTATTGGGACCAGTCTCTCCCTCTCTCCCTCTCTCTCTCTCTCTCTCTCTCTCTCTCTCTCTCTCTCTCCCCCTCTCTCTCTCTCTCTCTCTCTCTCTCAAACCGTCACTGCCTGCCAACCTTTCAACTATACAAACTCATTTCTTAACAGAGACCCTGGCTCTCTACCCTTCCAGGGAGACTGTCTGTTTGTGCCATTTGACCGATTCAAAACGTCAAAAAACAGGAATGCAGGAGTCTTTGAATTCCTTCCCGAATAGGAAGTGCCAGTATCAATCAATTTGTGCGGTTCCCGAGTTCCCGAAGGAACGCGACAAAAACATCCATCTCGTCTGAGCTGTGCCTGCGCCGCTCGCGCGGCTGCGGCGTCTTCAATCTGCAATGCAAAATTAACCTCGGTTTAATACAGCGCCAGAGAGGCAGAGAGAAGAGGGGTGGAGGGGGGAGAGTACTCGATGAAACGCGTTTGACAATAGCAGAGTTCAAATCCTGTGTGTCGTTCAATTATATTTCCTTGTTCCGTGCCGTCCTTGAAGGCAAGCCCTCTTCTTCTCAACCTGCCCTCGACACATTATCCCCGTTCACTTATGAATGACAGAATGCCAGAGTCACGGCACAAAGACACGGCCGGAAAGTGTGTGAGCCTGTGTGCACGTTTAGTGTGTTTGTTTGTATGTTTGTTTGTGCTTCTGCGTGTGCCTTTGTGTGTCTGTGTCCCTGCGTGCACACGCTCCGAGCGAACGCACATGTCGTCGTTGTCGGGCGGAAACCTTGTATGTCCAAAACCGTTCGTTTTTATTGTTTAAAAAAATTAACTAAACTAGTGAAAACAGCCGATCTACAAGCACACAACGCCTCGCGGTTGTGTGCTTGTAGATCGGCTGTTGTCACTACTTTTGCTTGTCTGATGAAGCAGGGCTTTACTTTGCGAAAAAACGAACACATTTGAAACTTGAGATACGAGGTTTCTGCCCGACAGTGACGACGTCTGACTGCAGAGGGAAAAATAAAAAAAGGGAGAGAGAGAGAGAGAGGGATGTTTTGCCACCCCGTCCTCCTGCATGCAAAAATGACTTCCCCTTCTTGATGAAAAGGGGCTGCCTCGGGTTGCCGTTGTGGGAGAGAAGGAGGATTTGAAATTGTCTTCCAGGGTGATTGTGATTGCCATAGCGCAGGGGCCGGGGCCATTATATCACTGAATCTTTGTTAAGCAGCCCCTGAGAAGCGGCTGACAGCATAATTAATCTTACCATATGAACAAAGGGACCCACTCAATAGTACTGAGAACGCTATTAAAAAAATACTAAACACCCCCCCACCCCACACCATCATCCTCTTCTCCCCCCCTCCCTTGTAAAAAGAAAAAAAAAAAGAAAAACCTTGAGTGAAATAGTGGTATCGTTGTAGAAGAGGTGGCGCCATTATCTTTGTGTTTAGTTCTTTTTTTTTCTCCCCCACATTCAGAGGTGAAATGATATGAGCTGAGCTGGGCTGAGCTGGCTGGGCTGGGTGAGGTGGGGGTGACGGCATGGGGGGGGGGTGGGGGGAGAGCAGCCCGTGGCAGAATGATGGATCATTCCATGCGACAGTGACCGATATTAAACAATAATAGTGTTTAGGTGATACCGCCAAGCAAATAGTTTTAATTAGAAATTTTAGATTAGCGCAATCTTTCCCTCACGTGAATATTCATTGGCAATTGGATGCAGCGATAGCAAAACCTCTCAGAACCAAGCACCTCCCCCCCCCCCCCCCACCCCCCCCCCCCCCTCTCACCCCCCCCAGCTACTCAGCACACCATCGCACACGCAGCGCACAGCGGCACACACACACACACACACACACACACACACACACACACACACACACACACACACACACACACACACACACACACCTTTGCCACTGCCCTTGTGAGAGGCTGCACTGGTCTCTGGTCGGACTTTTGTTTGTCGAGGACGTTTTTAATCATTATTATGTTTCTCATTGCTCGACGGCGCACAATGCAATGCAAAGTGAGCCATTGCCACAAACAAATACCCGACTCATGGGTGGGCCAATGCTCGTTTGTTTTGACATAAGCATTAATCACTTAATGTTAAAAAAAAAAAAAAAACCTTGTTGTCTAAACAAAACAGAGCGACATGTACCGTATTGGCCCCAGAATATAAGACATGGTGGTTTTAATGGAAATCCCATCTGAAAAAGTGAGGTTGTTTTATATTCAAGGCCTACACTTTTTACATACTATTATCAGGGGTTACATTGTGAGCGAGCCAGTCAGAGCATGAGCCCCCCGTCCTCTTTCTTTTTCTCTGAAACGATGCTTTAGATACGGGGTCAGATTCAGAATACTGTTTTTTTTTTCATTGTTTACCAGTGTGCCAGATGCATACTATATTCTGCCTGTTGTAAACAAACTATTGACAACATTAAACAGCCCAAATCTGAGTCACTGCTCACCCCCATCGTTTTCCTCAATTCTTGCCACCATCTCTTATGTCTTTATTATCACCGTTGACACACCTTTATCATGAGTTTGGTTGCCACTGTGTCACTCTGTCCACCATCCTCCCTACAGTATATTGGCCTACACATGTTCACAGTGATAGACAATAATATCACCAAGACCAGAATGTATGCCGTTATCTTAATATTACATCAGAGTAAGTGATCTACTTCCGGGTCATCACCCGTATGTATCGCTAACTTAATACCAAACCACTTGGCCAAGATGTACTATAACTAAATATAGCTTAACAATTCAAACACCCATGTCACCTTTGCAAGATGTCGTTTCCAAACCTCTGTATACAGTTGTATTCGTTATTACCCTCATATTTTGCCTCTGTATAAAATAGCCTCAAGTCGACCCGGAAACAGTTAGCCAAATAGCTAATAGTTATCTCACAACTTTTTACTTTTCTCTTTCACCTCAATCGCAGTAACGTCCGTATTTCACTATTGGCCGCCCAGTCCCGTTAATAGTCCCCTCAAATAGTTCTCATCTACAATGCAAACCAGACATTATACACCACGTCATCGCATCACCAATACTTTATTAAAAAAAAAAAAAAAAATCAAAACTTTTTTTTTCCAAAACTTTTTTTTTCAAACCTATTTTTTTTCCAAAACCTTTTTTTGTCAAAACTTTTT
>NC_137816.1:60443598-60478598 GCF_963921795.1 Nannobrachium achirus | reverse complement strand
CAACGCATTGTGGTGATCTGCTATTTTCAAACATTCTTCATACTTTTGCTTTTAACTACATGTTTATGTCAACATTTTCACACTTTTACTCAAGGACATTTTTGAATTCCAGACTTTTACTTGTAACGCAGCATTTCTATACTGCAGTATAGATACTTTTACTTTACTTAACATTTTGAGTACCTTTTCCACCACTGACAGTACATACTGTGTGTGCATGCGTGCGTGTGCGTGCATGTGTGTGTGTGGTGTGCATACTGTAGGTGTGCGTGGTGTGTGTGCCTGTGTGTGCGCGCGCGTGTGTGTGTGTTTCCTCTCTGCATGGTGAAGTGGCAGATGGAAGCATGAGAAGCAGGGAATCTGCTCCTGTCCATGTCAGTTCTGCTCCACAGAGCTCTGATAACTGAATAATAATCCTCCAAGTCTATCTGTCTACTGGCTCTCCAACTCTCTCTCTCTCTCTCTCTTGCTCTCTCTCTCTCTTTCCCTCTTATGCTCTCTCTCTCCCTCCCCCATCCCCCCCACCCCACACCGGTCTTCCATCTCTCCCTTTTCTCACCCTCTCTGCCTTTCCCGTCTCTCTCTCTCTCTCTCTCTCTCTCATCTCCTCGCGACTCGTTTCTCCTCCATTTAGAGCCAACTGTCTTGCTCCGTCCAGACCGTCCTCGTCAAATTACCAGAAAAACTCCAGCCAAACTTTGAGTGACACACACACACACACACACACACACGCGCGCACACACACACACACACACACACACACACACACACACACACGCACACACGCACACGCAGTGCACACAGTTCGGATGAGGTCAAGGGACAAGAGAAGCTGTGAAGATGAAATGGTTCTGCGTAATAATCACAACGTGTCCCCCGGAGTCCCAAAAGCTGGTCCTCACAAGCTCATATGTGATGCGTCACAACCTTGACCTGCTGTGACATTGTTAAATAGATCGTCTTTCTCTGAAGATACTTGGTGCACGAGGGGGAAATGGAGGGGGTCCGAGGACAGAGCCCCAACTGGGGGAAAACCCAATCAACAGAGTTTAAAGTGGTTCCAGTGGTTAAAGTTTGTGTCCTATCCTATACACTACAGCAGGGGTCTTCAACGTTTTCAGGCCAAGGACCCCTTAGCTGATATAGAGAGATGAAGCAGGGACCCCCCCAACCTTTTCAGAGATTCCATATAGTTTCTTTGTTTGACAGCACAATCATCAGTGCATTGTGGATTCATGTTAATATGTGCTTTCGGATATTTAACCACTTGAACCTTCAATACTTAACAAACTTGACATTTCATTCTGTACTTAGTCTGCTCTTTCTCCCCTCTACACCAAACCTTTGCCAAAAATAGCCGATCTACAAGCTCACAACGCCATGCAGCACGAGGCGTTGTGAGCTTGTAGGTCTGCTATTTTTGGCTAAAGTTCTCCGAATATGGTCGCTAGGGTTCAAGTGGTTAATATAAAAAAGAAGATAAAAAATCACACCCGTGTGAAGTGGAGCTGTGTGTGTGTGTGTGTGTGTGTGTGTGTGTGTGTGTGTGTGTGTGTGTGTGTGTGTGTGTGTGTGTGTGTGTGTGTGTGTGGATCATGTGTACCGATTTTTGTGACATTTGAAGAAAATATGTAGGAAAAGGAGCAAAAAGTGTGTTTTGGAGAAAATTCAAGATGGCGGAAAATCTATCATGGCGCAAATGGGCGTGGCCTATATGGGGAGATGCGTCATGACCCAAGGAATCCAGGGAATTTTTTTTTTTTTTTTTCCGACCTACGGTTCAAGAGTTACAGGCCAAAACGTAAAGTGGGGTGTTATGGCGCCACCATGCGGCCAAATGACACAATTATTTTTTATTTAATCCTTGAAATCATTATGAACCTCCTCTCCAAGTCTTGAAACTCTAGCCCCTATGGTTTGCGAGAGACAAATAATTGAATGTGAGTTTTTGCGATTCCCATTATAAGTCAATGGGGAAAATTAATTCACTAATAAATTAATATCAATTAAACTATAGAACCTTTCTCTTAGAAAAGTAATAGCCCATGATTCCCGAGTAAGCCGGTCGATTTGACATATGGCGCGAGTGTGTGGTGGCAAAACTGTGGGACTAGTGGCGTGCCGAAGTTTAGGAAGTTCAGGCTACATACACACACACACACACACAGACACACACACACACACACACACAGACACACAGACCCACACGGCCACGTATAGGGAGCCTGTGCTTCACACAGCTCCAAAAGTGTCTATCACTTTGAAGACTTTATTAGAAGTTGCATAGAAGTTTCATGCGGTACAGTTCACTGTACAAGGTCAACTAAAAGGAGATCCTAGGAAAGCACTTGGCAACTCAAAGATTTGGAGGACCCCTTGTAGTAACTCTGAGGACCCCCTAGGGGCCCCGGACCGCCTGTTGAAGACCCCTGCTTCTTTGCCTTCTCGTGGCTCATAACACACCTACTTGAGATCCTCAGTCTGCTTTTGGCACTGTTGTTGGGGTCCCGTTATGAAGTGTGTCTGTGCTAAGAACAGTTCACTCTGCCTCCATCATACCTGCCTTTGACTCTGTATTATTACTTGCGGCAGCAGAGTGTGCAAGTATTGCGTTCGGTGGCGTATCTGTCTGAAGTGTTTACGTCCGTAGCCAATCAGGGACCAGCATTCTTGGTGACATCAACATCAACAGCCAATGAGGGACCAGCATTCTTGGTGACGTCACCATCACCAGCCAATGAGCGACCAGCCATTCTTGGTGACGTCACCAACAACAAGTGTGAGCTGATACATAAATAACAAGGCGTGCTCTGCTCGCGCACAAGTAGGCCATACATGGCCATGAGTGCACAAGGCGCAAGTTGGCACCTTGACAGAGTGCAGTCTAGTCTTAGGGGCCTTTTCCACCGCAAAGAACCGGGTTGGGTTCTTTCTCCCGCCTATGGGATGGCAACTTGGAACCTTGGTTCGTTCTTGCGAACCGGCCGCGAACCAACTTTTACGGTTCGGGAACCAACTTGGTTCTCGGTAGAAAAGCTCACCTCTGGTTCATCCCATAGGCGGGAGAAAGAACCAGAACCGGTTCTTTGCCGGTGGAAAAGGTCCCCAAGTGTGTCTCTATGTCTGCAGGAAGGCCTCGCTCTTTTTTACTCTCGGTCAGAGGACACACTAACGGAATAAAAATAAACAAATAAAAGCACAGACACAACCAAGGGATCTATAGCACACACATGCATGTCGAGACAGAGAGAGCAAGAGATAGAGAGACAGAGAGAACGAGGTATAGGGATGAGAGGGAGAGAGAGAGAGAGAGAGAGAGAGAGAGAGAGAGAGAGAGAGAGAGAGAGAGAGAGAGAGAGACATCTCAGCTAATGGTGTCGGTGTGAGATTTGAGAGTTTAATATTGCATGTGGTTGGGGGATTTCTCTCTCTCTCTCTCTCTCTCTCTCTCTCTCTCTCTTTTTTGTGCAATTGACCAACATGACACGCCTAACAGTATAAATGGGCGGCTTTATGATGATAAGATCACTGGCTAATAAGATATTTATGTGACACCCTGACGTATCCATCTCTCTCTCTCTCTCTCTCTCTCTCTCGCTCTCTCTCGCTGCCGTCAAGTCCAGCTTCACGCCTCGCCGAGCCGGTGAGGATCAAACCAACATTCTCCAAATGGGGGTCGTTAAATGGAGGGAGGGAGGAAATTAAATAAATTAATGTGCTTTTCTTTTTCTTTTCTTTTTTACATCGTCGTTGTCGGGTGGAAACCTTGCATGTTCCGAAACGGTTTGTTTTGTATTTATCGTTTAGAAAACGATTTTGACTAGTGGAAACAACCGATCTACGAGCACACAACGCCTCGCACCGCGAGGCGTTGTGAGCTTGTAGATCTGCTGTTTTCTATTGTTTTGTGCGACAGTCTTGTATGGTGAAGCAGGGCTTTACTTTACCAAAAAAATATGCACATTTGAAACTTGGAGATACAAGGTTTTCTGACCCGACATTGACGTTATATTTGTGGTTGGGGTGGGGGTGGGGTGGGGTGGTCGGTCGGACAACTGACAGAAAAAGAAAGATGAGAGAGAGAGAGAGAGAGAGAGAGAGAGAGAGCAGGCAAAGAAGTATGACGTCCCGACAAATAATTTGGAGTCAAAAAGCGGTGGAGCATTTAAAACCGGATCTTTTCTTCTAGCCCTCTCTCCCTCTTGTTTTGCTTTGCGTTACGTCAACTGACGATCTCTTATCTCTTCTCGTCTCCCCCCCCCCCCCCCCCTTTCACTGCAAACCTACACACACACACACACACACACACACACACACACACACACACACACACACAGACACACACACACACACACACTCCTCAAGGCCATATAACATTCAAGCGTTCGCTGTGTTTGCCTGCACGGTGAAGACTATAAGTATACCGCACGACGTCCGCGTATCATCAGACTCTTAACAGAGAACAAAAGCCCAGACACACATTGACAATAATGCGAGGAGCTTCCTCCTCATCCCCCCCCCCCCCCCCCCCCCCCCCCCCCTTCACAAACACATCGCTGTATATACTGTCCTATACAAACATTCCCCAGATATCCAGAGGGCCCAATTAACCAAGGAAAACCGAGAGAGAGAGAGAGAGAGAGAGAGAGAGAGAGGGAGAGAGAGAGAGAGGATGCACCTCGATGTCACGGTTTTCTTTGTCAACAGACAAGCCTCCGTGTTTGAGTTCGAGCCGCCTGTCACCGTGTTCATGACATCCATAACAACACATGACACACTGACACGCCACACACACGCACACACACACACACACACACACACACGCACATGTAAACACACGCACACACACGTCAACGCGTGGCTGTGCTAATTAGCCTAACGCCGGTAATGAAGAGGCCTGACACGCTAACATTCTAGACACGTGATGCCACCTCTCGCGCACAAACGTAAGGACACGTATGAAGCCCTCTGAACGCTGTGCGTGCATGTGCGTGTGCATGTGCGTGTGTGTGCGTGCGTGCACGCTTGCGAGTGTGAACATGCAAATGTGACATAATGACATACATTTCTCTGTAATTTAGATAAGTGTACCATTAGACCCGTAGAAAGCCCATATATGGCATACATTTAAAGCCTCCGTATATAATTCACACCCATAACCACTTAAACCAGGGGTCTTCAATGTTTTCACGCCAAGGACCCCTTAGATGAGAGGGAGATGAAGCAGGGACCCCCGACAACCTTTTAATATATTCCATATATATAGTTTCATCTTTTGACAGCACAATCATCAGTGCATTTTGGATTCATGTCAATTTGTGTTTTCAGATATTTAACCACTTGAACCGTCAATACTTAATAAACATGACCTTTCACTCTGTACTTAGTCTGCTCTTTTTTACCCCCTACACCGAAGCTCTTTGCCGAAAATAGCTGATCTACAAGCTTGTAGATCGACTATTTTTGGCTAAAGTTCTCAGAATATGGACACTAGGGTTCAAGTTGTTAATATAAAAAGGATTGGAAGATTTGGAGGACCCCCTGTAGTAACTCTGAGGACCCCTAGGGGTCCCAGACCCCCTGTTGACGACCCCCTGACTTAAACCCTACATTGACTGTGGACCCCAAGAGCCCAGGGGTCTATTGGTGTCCCGCTGCACCAAATCTCTTCACTGAAAACAACTTTCCGAATGAACGCTTATTGTGAGAGAATAGGGACTCATCATGGGTTCATCATGTGGTTAATATAGGATGCTCCTTTTTCACAGAAAACTATCAAATGAAACTCTACTACGGTCTCTATGTTTTCTGTGATTCGCTACCATTGAACACTAAGCTAACAGCGGCTGCTTTCTACGGTACACATTATTCTCCATTACCCGTGGCACTCTAGGAAAGGAAATATATCAAACACACAGATCATCAAATTAAGACATACTGTACGTGCAGAACTACACAATAAAAACATGTTTCAGGGCAAAAACCTCTTGTCCCAGAAGGCAAACTATCATAAACGAAGGAACTGTTGTGTGTTGTTATTGTGATAAACTTCCCTTATGGAAACTTTTACCACAATTTAAAGAATCTGTGCGACTAAATTAGGTTAGCGTTCACCCCGCATCGGCAGGTTGGCCTACTGGGACGGTGGGACCTCGAAACAACGGCATGTCGAAATATTGCCACGAACCCCCAGGAAACCAAGGTGCCCAAGATGATTAACTTAATGTGCAACATTGTTTTCTCACTCAACAGTTAACAAACCAACATGAGGTTTAAGTGTATAGAGGGTATCTACACATTTCTAAAGTGTCAATTTAAGGACTTTTTGATACCTCTAAAATGACAAATTAAACATTGGACAAATTGTCAAATATTAGAGGCAGAAATTGTTAAAATAGCCGATCTACATGCTCATTGTGAGCATGTAGATCGGCTATTTTCACAATAGAACTGTGTTACACAAAATGTAATTCCTCAACTCTTAGTGCTCGTCAGTGTGTGTGGGGGGGTCCCCAGTTGAAATATGATTATTTTGGGGGGTCCGCGGCCTGAAAAAGGTTGAGAACCACTGAGATAGAGAGATGATAGACAAGATCGGGAGTCGGATTCAAACTCGCCTCCTTGGGCCCTCGAGGCTCACACGAGAGCACATGGTCTGCATGGTAACTCTCTGAGACACCAAGCACCGCCTGCCTGTGGCAAAGTCACGCACTTAATGAACATAGACCAGTGGTTCTCAAAGTGGATTCCAGGGACTTTATGGGGGGAGTTACAAGTCCGTAACTCTGACAGTATACAAATGGAACCAAATGGACCCGTTAGGGTCCATTTGGTTCCATTTGTATGCTGTCAGAGTTAAGGGGGAGTCCTTGAAATGTAAAAGTTTGAGAAACACGGAGATAGACAACGCAGCTGATGTCAATGCAAGGCAAGCCACGGCTTCACACGAGTTCAGCTCGTAAGCTCACCCCCCTCCCCAAAAAATGTAGTGAGGTATGTCACAGCAAAGGCACCTGTTCTAGTTTTACCTCTCACTGCACGCGCACACGCACGCACGCACGCACGCACGCACGCACGCACACACACACACACACACACACACACACACACACACACACACACACACACACACACACACACACACACACACACACACACACACACACAGACGGACGGACGCACACGGACGCACACACAGGTGCACACATGCACCTTCACACATCCTCTCTTTAAATCTCAGAGGGGCCCTGCCTGTGTACACTCTATATTTATTATCCAGGGTGGCATGGTTGATAGATGAGATACCTACTCAATTACAAGGCACAACATTGCCTTTCCAAGCTGATAGGGTGAAAAACTGGCTCCCTTTCTTCTCCACTTCTTTCCTTTTTTCTTTTTCTCCTCCCCCCCCACCACCCCTCTATCCCTCCATCCTCCAGACACTTGATATACTACAGCTACGTCGGGTGGTTGGGGGAGGGCGGGGGGGTGGGGGGGATCACGCGAGAAACACAGCACTGAAGCACCACCCCACCCCACCCCACCCCCCTCCCCTGCCATCCCAAAGCCCATCACCATACACAAAAGGCACGCGGGTCAGAGTTACGCCGTGCGAAAGACGATGATCTGAATGGAGCTGTTTATGGCTCGGCGGGAATAGGGGGGGAACGCCGAGCGAGCAGCCACTTTGAGAAGTGGATTCACTTGACTTAATCCATCATGAGACGGGACGGAGGGAGAGAGAGGGGTGGGGCTCTCTCCTCTCCTCTCCTCCGGATCTGCTTCATGTCACTGTTCCGCGGCGCGGCGGCGACGCGGCGTTGGGAGAGAAGGGAGTCGGTTGACCTTATGCTGCTGGATGAATCATGTGTTTAGATGCACATATTAATCATCCTGGCAAGGGTATGTGTTGGTGGATGTGAGATGCACGGCGTGATAGGCCTCTCTCCTCCTCGTCCCGCAGCCACTGAGACGTGGTTTACAACCCGCAACCCCTCTTTGCTATAGCGTGGTTTATGCAGGGATTTATGCCGTACCGAACGGCAGGAGCGCCGACGAACACACACACAAACGCACACACGCATGGTAAAAATCCTCACTGTTGGGAGTGTACGGATGGACCATTATACCTGGACCGTTTGGTTACATTTGTGCGCTCTCGTTTACATATTGTCGTTATCGGGTGAAAACCTTGTACCGTATGTCCAAAACTGTTCGTTTTGCATTTGTAATTTTAAAAACGGTTTAAACTAGTGAAAACAGCCGATCTACAATCACACAACGCCTCGCATCGCGAGGCGTTGTGTGCTTGTAGATCGTCTGTTTTCACTTACTTTTGTGCGACGGCCTTGTATGATGAAGCAGGGCTTTACTTTGCGAAAGAACGTACACATTTGAAACTTGGAGATACGAGGTTTCCACCCGACAAACGACGATATGGATGAATTAACTACTTTCAACCTTGGCGTCCCGATTTGTGGCATGCCATATTAAGGCAGGGGATTAAATGTTCAAAATGTTCCAGAAAAAAACAAGAAAACTGTCGATCTACAAGCTCACGGTGCATTTTGATGCCACTCGTTGCGAGCTTGAAGATCGGCTATTTCCATGCAAATAATGATAAAGTATAAAATAGGTCATAAGTAGTTAACATTGAGGATTTTACTGTGTACATACATACATTCATACATGTAAGACTTGCAAACCTAGACACATACGTGCACAGTGCGCACATACACACACAGACACTTTAACACACCACACACACGCAAACTCACTCACTCACACACGCACGCACTCACACACGCACGCACGCACACACCAGCCAAGCCGAGGGGGAGTCCGTGCGCGGTGGCATTAATCTCCATCGGGCGCGAGATTTGTGAAGGTGGGAGATTGAGAGGAGGCCGATGATGGCGGCTGTTTGGAGGCGGACATGTTGGAGAGCGGTGATGTTGAGCTATGTTCCCGCGGATGACCAGGGGAGGCGTCCACATATAAAATGGTTGTAAATTTGCATTAGACTCAATCCATCATATACCCGGGCCTGGGCGATGGGGCGGCCGAGAGAGTGGCGGGGAGAGGCCCTGGGAGAGAGAGGGTGAGAGAGAGGAGGAGAGAGAGAGAGGACAGCATAAGGGAGGAGGAGGAGGTGTGTGTGTGTGTGTGTGTGTGTGTGTGTGTGTGTGTGTGTGTGTGTGTGTGTGTGTGTGTGTGTGTGTGTGTGTGTGTGTGTGTGTGTGTGTGTGTGTGTGTGTGTGTGTGTGTGGCAGGACAGTGTCGGAGCTGCTCTGCTGTAGTGTGCAGAGAGAGAGAGAGAGAGAGAGAGAGAGAGGACTGCCCTCTCCTTTCTGACAGATTCCTATTTAAGTGACTGTGAATGCAACAATTCCACAAATAATTTGTCAAGCCGAGCGCCGCTGAACTGGCTCTGAACCCGTCTCCCTCTCTCTCTTTCTCTCTCCCTCCCTCTCTCTCTCTCTCTCTCTCTCTCTCTCTCTCTCTCACACACACACACACACACACACACACACACACACACGCACACGCACACGCACACACACACACACACACACGCCTTATGCCCACATGCATACAAGCATACTGTATATACTGTATGTATCCACATACCTGGACGGACACACACATTCACAAGAGTGTTCTTCCGTCTCTTTTGTCCCTGTCTGTCTTTCTGTCTGTCTGTCTGTCTGTCTGTCTGTCTGTCTGTCTGTCTGTCTGTCTCTCTGTGTCTCTCTCACGGTCTCTCTCAATTCAGTTAAATTCAAATCAAGGGACCTTGAACATACGTTCATATTGCCAATTAAAGCAACAACTATTAAAGGAGCTATAGTCAACTTTTTCTTGAAAAACGGATGCTAAAATAAAAATGATGTTTCGAAAATATTTTATAAAAAATAAGCTTCATATATGTGTTTCTATTCAAAAATGACCACAAAAGGTGTCAAATAATGATAAAATAATCATTTTGGCCATTGTCAGACCGACACTTTGTTTACATTCTAGTCTATAGACTAAAGTGTCGGCCCTACAATGAAAAAGTTGACTATAGCTCCTTTAAAGAAAAGTGTAAATCGAGCTGTGTAGCCTGTAACATCATTATAACTTTGCAAATGCACAATACTACGTAGAAAAAGGTCAAGCTTAATACGAAAGAAGTCTCTCTGTCTGTCTGTCTGTCTGTCTGTCTGTCTGTCTGTCTGTCTGTCTGTCTGTCTGTCTGTCTGTCTGTCTGTCTCTTCAATAGGCCTAATTGTTCTCTGGTTGCATTTGCTAAGAGTATAGATCTTGTGTTCATGTTTGAGCAGCTGCTGTGTTTACAGTAAAAGTAATGAAACAACGATTGCCTCAAATATTCACACCATGCTGAACGTGGCTGTTACACACTGCAGCCACACATTGGTCTGCTCTGTTGGAGTCTCAACAACTCAACCCAGTGGTGGTTGTCCAAAGTGAAGACGCAAGCAAAGCCACATATTATTCACAGTTTGAGTCCGGTGTACAAAACTCTCTTAAGCCTGATATATAGCCTATACGTACTTGGTCCAATATACGACGATGTCACATGTTGAAAATAGCACATCTATAAGCTCACAATGCGGCTCACGACGTGACACATTATGAGCCGGTAAATTGGCTATTTTCACCAAGCGACACGGCCGTATGACAGAGTATAAATTAAGCATCATATCGTCATGTCGGGTGGAACTTGACTTAGACCCTTTTGCTCTTAGGGGAGCATAGGTAATTCATGAACTTCCTCCAGCTGGGGCGGTGTTGGGCGATCTTCTCTGTTTCCTTCCAAGATGTTCCTTTTTCCTTGAATTATGCCTTGACAGACCTTTTTCCAGCTGTTTATGGGTTTCCTTTTTCCAGGTTAAGGCCTGCCTGGTTATGTTGGAGGATGGTTTTCTCAAGGTGTGCCCGTTCCAGCCCCATTTCCTGTGTTACATTTGGGTTTCAATTGGTTCTTCTTGTGTGGTTTGCCAGAGTTCTTCGTTTGTGGTGTTAGGCCAGTTGTCATGTGGAAACCTGTCCAAAACCATTTTGTATTCATCATTTCAAAAATGATTTAAACTAGTGAAAATAGACGATCTACAAGCACACAAGGCCTCGTCTTGTGTGATGATGCAGGGCTTTACTTTATGAAAAGAAAAATACATGGAGAATTGGAGATACAATGTTTCTGCCCGACAGTGACGATATATTGTTCTCTCTCTCTCTTTCTGTCCATCTATAAGCTTCCCATATACCGAAATAGAAATCCCATTAAAAAACAAAAAAAACGTCTGTGTGTGGAATAAAACAATGCTGTTGTATTTATTCACACGACATAACGAGCTGTGGGCTTTTCCATCAGCACGGCGATACATCAGGCACCATGAGGGCCTCCGGTGAAGGATGTCCCTTATCTCTCCCTGTCAGAGGGAGCATTAGTCACCCTGGAAGTTTGATCTGGGACAATACGGGGGGGGCGCGGCGGAGGGGACGGGCTCCGCGGTGTTGACAGGCCAGCGGTGATCAATCACGGAATCAGACCCCTTCTGTCACACTGATTACATACATGCAGAGGGAGGTTTTTGCTTGTGTGTGTGCGTGTGTGTGTGTGTGTGTGTGTGTGTGTGTGTGTGTGTGTGTGTGTGTGTGTGTGTGTGTGTGTGTGCACACGTGCACGTGCATGGTGGGGGGTTGGGAGAGATCACGGCTCAACATTTTACCGTTTGATACCGTTTCGGAGAACTTTGTTTAACACCGTACGGAGCTGACAACGAGAACGGTGGAAATTTGAGGAGGGCAGGAGAGAGAGAGAGAGAGAGAGAGAGATCAAAGACGGAGAGAGAGAGAGATCAGAGAGAGAGAGAGAGAGAGAGAGAGAGAGAGAGAGAGAGAGAGAGAGAGAGAGAGAGGAAATGGGGAGAAGGCCTTAAGCAATGACTTCAGAGGGCACAGGCAGAAAAGGGGGGGGGGGGGGGGGGGGGTAGAGAGAGAGAGAGAGAAAAAAGTGTTCATTCATCATTATTGTCATGGGCTTTGGCAAATGATAACAATTTGTCTTCATCCCTATTTTTAGACAATGAGTCACAATAGCCATTCTGGCCAGATGGGAGAGAAGGGCCTGCATGAGCAATATGCTGCACTCTGTTTGATGGCCTTTATGCGCGGAAATTTCTTAATTAGGACTTCCTGCCACCAGCGACCATTTCTGGGCAATTATTTGGAAAATCGTGTGCGGCTCCAATGACATATTTAGATGCATGGGTGTGCGTGCATGGGTGTGTGCGTCTGTGTGTGTGTGTGTGATATTAAGCACATCAGCACTATTGTTTATAGTGTCAGTGTGTTACCTTATATTATACTGTGTTCTCAAATTTGAAAATTGAGAAGATATTCATGAGCTAGAATCACCTAAGGTCACACATAAATAATAACCTCACTGAACTCACTGATCATGAAGGTATTATTAACCTGTGTCTGCGCGCAAATTCAATAATTTTGACTCCATCGGGGAACAGACTGGGTTAGAGAGATGAATAACAATGCTTGAACAACGTTAAATGCACGCTAGGGCGGATAGTATACACATTCTCATCTGAAAAGTGAACCAAATGAATGAACGAACGGTGCAGAAAAAGCAGCCATAGCTGCCATAAGCTAATTGTGTCCCGTGGGTGAATTGATTCTCCAAACGCATACACTCCGCAAGATATATGTAAGAACATGCAGTACAGTGCAACTGTGAAAGACAGATGGCAAATGTTGACATGGGAGGTTGTACGTATTTGTGTGCGCATGTGAGTGTGTGTTTATTGTGATTATTTGCGATCGTACGCACGTGCGCGCATATCGTCACTGTTGGGCAGAAACCTCCTAAATCCAAGTTTCAAATGGGTACGTTATTCGTAAAGCAAAGCCCTGCTTCATCATACAAGACTGTCGCACACGACTATAGTGAAAATAGCAGATCTACATGCTTGTAGATCGGCTATTTTCACTATTTTAAACCGTTTTTAAAATGATGAACACAAAACGAACGGTTTTGGACATACAGGGTTTCCACCCGACGAACAGCGGTGTGTGTGTGTGTGTGTGTGTGTGTGTGTGTGTGTGTGTGTGTGTGTGTGTGTGTGTGTGTGTGTGTGTGTGTGTGTGTGTGTGTGTGTGTGTGTTGTCCCTGTTGGGCGAGCAGGGAGGTCACAGCGTGTGCTGAGAGGTATGAAGATAAATGGGAGCCGCGCTGGACGCATGGAGGAGATATAATTGACATCTAACGTGCACACTGACCCTGTTAGATCCCAGGTTACCAGCCAGGCCACAGCATTACCCTGCAGCCCCCGGTAGGACGCGCCCGGATCAGAGCAATTAATGCAACCCACGTAAATCTGTGGTTCTCAACCTTTTTTTTTTTTTGGCTTCTACCGGAAAATCTTCAAAGTGTGATGTCTGGACAGCCCGTCTGACCACTTTAACACGGCTGCCAAAAGGAGTGGTTCTCAACCTGACCCAGGGGGGGCCCAAAATTGTTTTGGGGGGTCCCCAGATGATTAGCTTAATGTGCAACATTGTTTTCTCACTCAACAGTAAACAAATCAACTCAAAGTTTAAGTAGATATATTTCTAAAGTGACAATTCAAGGACTTTTTAACACATAGGGTGCCCAGGATTATTCAACATTTAATCGGCAGGTGCCCATGGCTAAGCCTTTTGAAGTCCTGGCAAAAAAGTAATCAGAGTAAATGTAATCCAAGAATGTCCTGTTTACTTTCACGATAGTATTTTCTTTCAGTCAGGACAGGTTTCGAACAATCGCAGGCATCGGTGCTTTTGTAACGGCCGGTAGAGAAGGCTGCGTTTTAAACATGAAGGTGATTTAAAAGTTAAATAAGGAGAAAATGCACATTTGTGAATGCACTGAAGTGAATGAGGGAGACAGACTTCCCGGTCACGTGATCTCGCGCTGCATGTCTACAGCATGTAGATTGGCTATTTTCACAATAGAACTGTGCTATACAAAATGTAATATGCCTCAACTCTTAGTGAGAGTCTTTGAGTGTCCTACCGGATAGGACTCTGCCGGTCATTGCCGGTCATCAAATTATTGAGCAAAGCAAATAGTTGAACGTTTTAACCGCTTAAGCCGTGCATGTCTCTGCTGTCTGGCCAAAACCAACTAACAAAAATGAAACATACATCTCAAGTGGAGTTATAGGTTTTGCCGAAGAATTTTGGTTCTTATTTTCAATCCAATACAATATTTTTTTTGCTATTTTACTTACCCTGAGCTGCTAGTAGAGAAATGGGTGGTCCTGGCTCGTCCATCGTGTTCCAACGAGCCATTCTACATGTTGCGACGATTTATTCCATTGAAAATGGTTTAGAATAAAGTTTAGAGCCCCCCCAAAAAAACTCTATTTTTGCGCGACGTATCCGAGGTACCAAAACCGAACAATTCCGGTTTCTTTAATAAAATGAATTAAATAATCGGAGGCCTCGACGAAGCCTGACTAAGTTTTTTCATCCAGGCCGCCTACCGTGATCTCTTTCCACAGGCCCGTAATCGGGTAACGCCGCCGCATCGCGCCGCCTAATCCAATACAATGTCACATCTTTAGAGACATTTTTCTCTGAACTGTGTTCCTAGGGCAGCGAAAAAGTTTTTTTTGCGGCTAAATAGCCTCAGATCGGTCTTCTAAAAAAAAAAACAGCCGATAGCTCACTCCCTCCGGTTCACGTTCATAACACTCTTTGCAGTGAAAACCCAAGGCAGTTCTGCCTGGATACCCGGATGTGATAATGAAGCCCTATGGGGAAATGTCTGGCACTCTAGCGGCCTCTTGTGGCCCCTGGCAGTTAAAAAGTTAATATAATTTCTTCAATAAAATAAATAAAAAGCATTTTTCCCTCTGCTGTGGCAGGTAGGCTATATTGATGATTAAAGCTAAGCATGCAAACACTACAAATCAGTAGCAAAGGATTTTTAATGGATTATTTCCATTGACAGTCGGGCATTAGAAAGCGTTGACAGACAAAAGAGGGATCCTGGCCAAAAAGAGCTATGTTTGTTATTATTATTAAAGTTAATACCTGCACAGTGCCACATTCATGCATTACTAACCAGCAGGATTAGCATGGTTGAATAATCAGATTGGAATCATCACGGCATGCACTCACACAGCTTATATAACCCTGTGACACGTTTCATTTCATCATAAAGTGCATTTCATGTTAATCAAACTCGGGACTTAACAGTAAAACATTATGCTGCAGCTGTAAAGAAAGCTGCTAATATATTGATTTCCATCAGTCATATTTTATTTTTTCCAAGCGTTAGCTCTGCACCATTATCCGTCTTATGATTACACCAGGGGTATTCGTAACGTTTTCAGGCCAAGGACCCCTTAGCTGAGAGAGAGATGAAGCAGGGACCCCCTCTACATGTTGTATAAATTGTGTTGCAGATTTTCATCGATTTCATAGATAGATTCATTGACTTCGTTTGACAGCACTCTTGTCAGTCTATGTTGGATTCATGTTAATGTGTTTTCTTCAGACATTTAACCACTTAAATTGTCGATACTTTGTATCACTCGGTACTTGGTCTGCTCTTTTTTTGAGCAGACCAAGTACCGAGTCGTTGAGAGCTTGTAGATCTGCTATTTTCAGCCAAAGTTCTCCTCAGAATATGGATGCGAGGGTTCAAGTCGTTCATTTAAAAGAACGATCACTATCACACAAAGATTTGGCGGCCCCCCTGTAGCAAAACTCTGAGGACCCCCTGTTGAAGACCCCTGGATTACGCGATTCCGGTAAATAAAATGAGCTGTGATTGTGGGAGGGGGGAAAGTGAAACGCTGTATGGTTGATCCATTGAGGAGTGTAGGAGATACATTTTTGCTCCCCTTCGCCCCCCCACCCCCAACCTCTCTCTTTATCTTCTCCCAGAGCTGTGTGTGCTCCTTGTAGGGGGAATTGAAATACCAAGGCCAATTGTTCCCCATTGAACAGAAATCCATCCTACCTCCACAATGTATGAGTGACATGTCCTCTCCATCCTCTCCCCTTCTCCCCTGTATCTCTTTTTCTCTCTCTCTTCCTCTCTGCTCCCCCCCTTCCCTCTCCCCCTCCCCAACATTACCATATCGGCTGTATCACTCCCAACCTGCAATTTATAACGCCTTCCACTGTAGTCTCCTATTCCAGGGATGTACCAAGGGCTCTTAAGACGCTATTGATTTTTATTTGATTAAACGTCTTGCTGGTTTGCAGCAAATTAGCAAGAGTTTAATCAAATTGCAATCGATACCTACTTAATAAACCCCTCCCACACACACACACACACACACACACACACGTGCACGTACGCGCACACGCACACGCACACAGAGACACACACACACACACACACACACACACACACACACACACACACACACACACACACACACACACACACACACACACACACACACACACACACGCACACTCACGCACGCACATACACATGCATGCACGCACACACTCACTCACTCACAAACATGTGGCACGCACGCACACACACAAGCACATGCCTTTTTTCCACAGAAACTTAAGTTAAATTCACCAGCGAATAGTTCTCTCTCCAGGAGCATGCATCACCGTGACATTTTGTGGAAGAGGGACAGCGCTTCATGTTTTAATGGCTCCCATTTGCTAACTGTGTCTGGGTCCGTTCTGCGTGCTTTATGTTCTGTTCCCTTCATGTCAAAACAAAACAAGACATTACACCACTGTGTGTGTGAACTGATTCTACATCAGCCATTGTGCCGAATCAATTCTTCTAAGATTTAAGTGGAAAAGGTTTTTCCATTGCAACGGAGGTTTTCGGGGAAGACCGCCTAAATGAATTTCGAAGCTGCCCAAGTGAAAAAGTTAGTCAGATGTTTAGAACACTGGTTCTCAAATTGGGTGCCCACTTGTGCCAGGTTTTCCACTACAAAGACCTGGGTAGAGTGGTGTGAAAGTGGTACTAAACGGGGTACTAAAAAGTATCCACTCTAGAGTAGGTCTGAGCTAGGCCAAACAGGGCCAAACACATAATAATAATAATAATAATAATAATAATAATAATAATGACTGATCACTCACTGGCTTTTCATTTAGACCACCAAGATATAGTTGTAATACATGATAATAGATTCTATTGTGTTATAACCACTATTATAATCTATTATAGTGTATTATAATTATCATAGTAATACATTAATACTTTATAATGTATTATAATCACAGTTATAATCCATTATAGTGCATTATAATTAGGATAGTTGTAATACAAATTTATTATGTATTATAATCACAGTTAAAAGGGTCAATTTGTTTTTTACCGATAGGGGTACTTTTGTGTAATGGAAAATGTAGATATTTTTATGTGGTGTGGTGCGGTGTGGTGTAGTGTGGTGTGGTGTGGTGCTAAAACTGCAGTCGAAAAGGGGCTTTTGATTAGTATTTTGAATTGATAAATATCACTTCAGTTTAACCACTTAAACTCTCTATACTTAGTAAGACGGACCAATAAACCTCATTGCCTCCCAAAATAGCAAGAATACAAGTACTGTATACAAGCTCAAAACGCGTCACAGAGGGACACGTTGTGAGCTTGTGGATCTGCTATGGTGAATATTCACCTCAGAATATATATGCTGGGGTTCAAGTGGTTAAATGTCAAGTATGAAGTGTAATGGAAACTATTTTCCCTCAAGTGTTCCTCGTGATACACACAGTACTACTAGGGTGGAAGATTTACGCATTTATGTACATCAGCAATATGACAAAAATGTAAGGTTCTATAAAGTAACAATGTAATTCAGGGGTACCTTGGATGAAAAGGTTATTTACAGAAGTGACCTGAGACAAAAAACGTTTGAGAGTGAGAACCATGTAAAATGTTGTTCATAATGTAATTCAACCAGATGTCATTAAAACATGGCCATTAGAGGCAGCCCCATCGCCAGTGGTGCACATTGGCGTTTTTGTCATTTCTGTCTTGAAGAAGCAACGTGCCTCTCATACTAAACCTCTCATACTAAAACTTGCCTATGTCCGAATTGTTCGGCGGTTGCTTTGAAAAAAACTAGTATGCATGTAGCGAGTGTAGTATTATTGTAAGGAATAATTCCTGGATATAGGATTACAATGATACTATATTAGATATTTTTATATTTCATTCTAAACGGATGGTCATTTATTTTCACGGTTAAACACACACCCACCCTCCTCCCTAGTGTACCCTCTTTCCCTTTGTTAAATAACACCTGATGCCTAATAAAACTAAATAGATATATTCAGATCTTCACAACCCACCTTTGTTTTTTAAAGGGCAAGTTCACCTCTGGGACAACCAGATCTTATTTTATTGTTGTTTGGGACAAGATCAACACGATCCTGAGTTATGTTTTGTGTTCAATCTGTGTTTTGAGATATTGTTGTATTTCAGCATGAATGATGATGCATTTTGCATCATATGATGCAGCATGATGACTCATATAAAAATACTAAAATATCTCAAAACACAGATTGAACACAAAACATAACTCAGGATCGTGTTGATCTTGTCCCAAACAACAATAAAATAAGATCTGGTTGTCCCAGAGGTGAACTTGCCCTTTAACAGGGACATTATTCAAGAGCAATTTTCTCATTCCATTCCTATCCACTTTGTCTAGTTTTGTAACACTAAAAGGAAGGTAGCATAATTATAGACTTTCTCTTCCTGAATAATAATATAGTTTTATCAAGCAATTGGAATTGTAGGAGTTGTCGGGCATTCCATTTAGTTTGACTCGGTTCCATGAATATTGTGAAAATGGCAGATCTACAAGCGCACAACACGCGAGGCTTTGTGAGCTTGTAGATCGGTGAAAATGGCCGATCTACAAGCTCACAAAGCCTTTCCTCTTTCTTATAGTAGGCCTATTATTTGACAATTTGGCCAATGTTTAACCATTTATAATATAGTTTGTTGAACTTAGGCAGTAATGGTATTTTTTCTTTTCACTCTTACTATTATCATTTTTTAAATTGGTATTAATAAAGGTATTAAAAAAAGTCGTTAAATTGTGATTTCACTGTCATGTGGGGACCCCCCTGGGGTCCGGACCCACAGGTTGAGAACCACTGCACCAGACTACATCACGTTTTCCTGATCAAATCCACACATGGGACCACCCGAAACCCCCCTCGGGAAAGTTATAGTTGCCCTTCCACAACCCCCCTCTCTTGTGAAACCCATCAATCATTTTTATTGACCATCTGCAAGAAGGCCTTTTGGAAACTGTAAAGTATCACTTTTGACACCCCACCGCCCAAAAGGGAACGTTGTGCACGTGTGTGTCCTCATATTATACACCATGTGCTCGTATCGCTTTGCAATATAGGCCGGACTTTCTCAGCCAGTTGTCCATGGACCACTAGTGGCCCATATCATAATTACCGGTTGTCCATGGGAAAATGTTTGAAAATGTAAAAAGGAAAAGAAAGAAAAGTGACACGTGATCTTTGCGGCTATTTTTTTACTTTTTGAACATGTGAAATGGGACATTCTGCAGAATCTGCACAATGAGTACTTTTACTTTTGGTACCTTAATTAAGTATATTTTGATGCAGATACTTTTATAATATGGGTAATAATAATAATAATAATAATACGAATAAAGTGCTCTGTTTCTTGCTGAAACATCATTCGATTTTACCAAATTGGGTAGAAATTGTTTCTTGAGACATGTGACAATGAGCATCAAACAGGGTTTTGATAATCCATACAGCCAACCCAACTGTTTGACCCTTTTCCTTTCCTAAAATGAACGTTGCATGGAAACCTTGTACAGTATGTCCAAAACCGTTGCTTTTCAGGCAATGGAAACTTTCAGAAGTAGTGAAGATTGCAGATATACAAACTCACGTGATCTTGTAGAACGGCTATTTTCACTACTTTTGCTTGACATTCTAGTAAGTAGTAGTACCCCTTAAATGATGAAAAAAGTTTAAATATGGAGATACGAGTGTAGCGATTGGCGCCGAGCTGGGATCGAACCCTTGTCTTGTCTGGGGCGCTACACAAGGTTTCTGCCCGGCAGTGACGATCAGTAAGGAAATGCATCCCTTGTACTTTTAACACCATAACACCTTGCTGTCTGGAGTCAACATGCACCATACTGACCAGGGACGTGCTGGGCCCCTGATTCAGCCCGGGAAAAATTGTTGGAGAGGCCCTAATTTTCCTCTTTTTTTTTTTAGTATTTGTCGTTGTCGGGTGGAATCCTTGTACGTCCAAAACCGTTTGTTTTGTATTTATCATTTTAAAAATGATTTAAACTAGTGAAAACAGCCGATCTACAACCACACAACGTAGATCTGCTGTTTTCACTACTTTTGTGCAACGGCCTTGTATGTCGGGCTTTGCTTTGCGAAAAAAAATACAAATTTGAAACTTGGAGATACAAGGTTTCTGCCCGACATTCTACTGAATTTCCCCCTTGGGATAATAAAGGTATCTATCTATCTATCTATCTATCTATCTGACAGAGACGATTTACTTTGTTGGCCGCCCAGCCCCCAAAATGGAACGAAGGCCGACATTTAATTTTTAGTGTTTTTCCTAATTGCCGGCCTGGACCAGCTGGGAATAAACCGGACGTTCGGGAGTTGTCCCGCTTTTCCCAATGGCCAGCACGTCCCTGCTGACCTGTATTAGATCTTCTTAGGCCTGGATGCATGTGGTTTGAGGTCAGGGCATCAGTAATGACGGGTGACGGGTGTGGTTAACCACATATATATATTTTAAAAGAAAAATCCATACTCTGCATTATGACGGGTAGTGCTTATTCGGACCGAAGGTCGCAGTTTACCATGAGAAATTGTCCGTGTCCGTGTAGACGTGTACACATATTTCTATGTCAGAGCATGTGTCAGAGCATGTGTCATTATGATGTCATCATGCACTGATGTCATTGCGATGTCAGGGGAACCACTCTACCTCGCCCCTGGCTTCACTATGATGTCACACTGACAGAATCCCTTTTATGCCCATATATGGAGTTCCCTGATGTGAACAATATTAATGATGCCCTGTTAGAGAGATCCCTGTGATGCCAGGGGGAACAAATCCCTTTTATGCCCATATATGGAGATATGGAGATCACTGTGATGCCAGGGGGAACAAATCCCTTTTATGCCCATATATGGAGATCCCCGATGTCCACATCCCTGATTTCCACATCACTGTGGCGCCCTGAGGCGCCCTGAGGCGTCTTGCTAGTATATTCAGTCCTCCTATATATGCTCTTCAGTGGCTGATTCTGTGTGTGTGTGTGTGTGTGTGTGTGTGTGTGTGTGTGTGTGCGCGTGTGTGCGTGTGTGCGTGTGTGCGTGCGTGCGTGCGTGCGTGCGTGCGTGCGTGCGTGCGTGCGTGCGTGCGTGCGTGCGTGCGTGCGTGTGTGCGTGCGTGTGCGTGCATTATAAAATATATTAAAGAAAGAATACAAATGGGACAAAAATGACACACATGGGAATGACATCATGAGGTGCTCATAGCGGGCTGTGTGCGCGTGTGCGTGTGCGTGTGCGTGTGTGTGCGCACGCGTGTGTGTGTGTGTGCGCGCATGCATGCTGTGGATGTAAACTTATTTCTCATTGCTCAACATTTGTGGAGAGACAGCCGCTGATACGAACGACCTACGGCCTGGTCGCGACCTAGGCCACGACCTGGAGGTCGTAGGTCCCGGTTCTGGAGGTCGTAGTTCGCGGTACATACTTGTTAGGTCGCGGCCGGTCTAGTTTCGCGACCCCCGGCCGTGGTTGCGCCACCTCGGTCGTCCCCGGGCCGTCTTTTTGCAGAATATTCTAGAGCAGCAGCGCTATTCAACCTTTTGAAGCTTGTGATTGGCTGAACCGGAGGTAGGAAGCGCTCCATTGTAGTCACTTGGACCGCGCGAGGTGCACCAAAACCTATCCTTAACCCTAACCCCAACTCTAACTCTAACCCTAACCTTAACCCTAACCCCAACTCTAACCCTAACCCTAACCCTAACCCTAACCCTAACCCTAACCCTAACCCTAACCCTAACCCTAACCCTAACCCTAACCTGCCGACACTGAGTAGCTAACCTGCCGACGCTGTTGAAAACGAGCGCTCCTTCCCTTAGCAAGCGTAGAGTTTCTAAACTCGCGTCCCTTCCCTTAGCAAGCATAGAGTTTCGATCGCGGACTTCCCAGGTCGCTGAATTACGACCGAGATCGCGCAAAACCTCCAGAACCGGGACCTACGACCTCCAAGTCGTGGCCTAAGTCGCGACCAGGCCGTAGGTCGTTTGTATCAGCGGCTCTTGCTGCATTTGTGTCCCAGCACCCCCAGCAGCTAGTCATCTCGGGGACTGTCATTATTCCCTGTAGCCAAAATGATTTTTTTTTTTTTTTTTGCTCTTTTTTTTTTAATGCCACAACAGCATCTCATAATATCTAGGCTACATTTCACTTAAACGCCAGAGCTTAACTCTGCATGTAAATAAGACTTTTTTTAATTAATGTGAGAGATCGGTACATAATTCTGTTAGTCCTCCCAGTTTATATTAGCTAAAATGCTAACTAGCCAGCCTTTGTTAGCCGTTTGTAGCCAAATGCGGTAATATCGGGACTCCATTACTTAGCGTTGCAACCCACAGTATTTATCCCATTAATTTAATGCCACGTGTGTTCCAAATGAACAATTATTAACCACGTAATGTATGATTTTGTGTATTATTATTTATTATTCTTCCGCCGTTCTTCCGCTGTTTCTTCTTCTACGCTGGTGAAATGATCCGTTCCTGCCTGGAGGCGTCTGTGACGTATGCGTTTGTCTTCTGTGAAGCTCCGGTGCGGAAGCTTCCTTTGTCACTGAGTTAGCTTAGCATTGAATAGATCAGTGTCGTCCTAAACTATCTAATTCTAACGTTCAGGGTGTTTGTTTTTTTGGACAATAAATTGACAGCCAAGAAAACATGGATGGAATGCAATCGTTCACTCGCCGTCGGAAAGTTGACTTTAGAGTAGACTATTCTGGTTGACTGGCTATGAGTGGCTAACGGCTAACGCTAGCTAGCGTTAGCTAGCGCTAGCTGCAGGCTATAAACAAATAAAACGTGACCCAACTCTATTGTTGCTCTCTTCTACAAGCTCACAACGCGAGGCGGTTAAGCCTGTAGATTGTGTTTTATTATCAGGTCAAATAATCCTTCTGATTGAAGTTACACAAACACTGATTATGCTACATTTAGCACAGTTAGCCCTGTTGCACACGTAATGAATTCACTTCAACCTCGTGTTGAGCAGTTAATCCTATTTGCTACGTACGTCTACAAAAACCTTCATATTTCAAAGATAACGTGCTTACTGAAGTCTCACAGATGTCACAGTATGGTACGCTCAAGCAGAATTACCCGTATCTTTCGTATTGTTTAATAAACTGCATTTTAATCCGATCAGATGCCATTTTCTGTTGTTTTTCAGCCATGCGACCCCATCGGTTGCGAGGTGTACTGCACTTAGATACATTAATACCTTTTTAAGGAAACGACGACCGATCGGATTAAAATGCTCCTCATTAAATAATACGATCATTACGGGACATTCTGCTGGAGCGTACCCTATGGTGACATCTGTGAGCCTTCACTAAGCAATTTATCTTTGTAATCTGACCGTTTGTGTAGACGTATGTAGCAAATTGGTTAAACTGCTTCACGGTTGGCGCACTGTAGCGTCTTTACATTTAGCCCAATAATGCTTGAGATGCTGTTGTGGCATTATCTTTTTAGAGAGCAATAACTAATGTTTAAAACATACATAAACCACTTTAGCCCTATGTTATACCAAGGCTATTTGAAAATAGACGATCTACAAGCTCACAACGCATTGCGGTGCGACGCGTTGTGAGCTTGTAGATCTGCTATTTTCAAACATTTTGTACTTTTACTTTTGGTACTTTAAGTACATTTGGATACCAATACTTTTGTACTTTTACTCAAGTACATTTTTTATTCTGGACTTTTACTTGTAACAGAGTGATTCTACATTGCAGAATTGATACTTTACTTTATTATAAAATGTTGGTACTTTTTCCACCACTGTGTAAACGTTTGTGTTCTCATGCCAATAAAGCTTCTTTGAATTGAAGATTGAATTGAAGATTGCTCCCCATGTGGCGGAGTCAGGTCATTGCAGGTTAGAAATTTATTTAAAACTTGAATATCTCAAAAGTACTATTTCAGCATGGCATCATTCTATAAGCCATATCTTCAAAACTGTTGGGTCAATCTCCACAACCAATATATCATTTTGTAGCTATGATCCCCAGCTTTCAAATGAAATGAAAAAATGAAAATGAAAAAAATTCCAATGACTGGCTCCTGGGGAGATTGGGACACATTTGTTCAAACCTGGAACTACAGACCAGGTCCAACAATAGTATTTGAACATTCATCCTTTTGTCTTTCATGTATAAAAACATACAGTAATTTTGCACGATTGTATTCATTTTCTCAGGGTGATTATGCCGGGAAAGTAATATCCAATAGTCAATTAATTGGAAAGTTTAATTAGTCTGCAAATCCTTGGACTATTACTCTACAAACAACCTTTAGTTGGGAACAGCCTGAATATATTTGCATCATTAGACCAAATTCTCACATTGTACACATTGTTAATTCACCCATTTGTAACTCCAAATGTAACCAAGTGGACTGTTTTGGGCCCATTTGGTCACATTTGCATTGGTGATTTTACTGCGTAGCATACATTAAGTGTTAATGGAAATAAAACTCACTTGATATGCAGAGGGCACTCGGGTATGTTTTGACACATTATTATGAGGGTGGGTGGGTGGGTCTTCCTACTAGTTCAGGAATTCAAAATGTGTCATGAGTAAAAGTAAAAAAAAAAAAAAAAACACTGGTACCAAAATGTACTTAAAGTACCAAAAGTAGAAAGTGCTCATTAAGCAGAATGTTCCATTTCACAAGTTTTCAAATGGATAAAAATCTTTTGAAAAGATCGACAAGCTCACAATAGCATTTTCAAATGTCCAAAATGTATAGGGCTGAAGTGGTTAATGTATGTGTTGTGATAATAATAGAAACCTACAAAGTAACTAGTAACTAACGTTTTCTGATCATTAGTGGAGTAAAAGCACAATAGCCTCTGAGACGTTGTGGAGTAGAAGTAAAAGCACAGAACTGGAACTACTCCAGTAAAGTACACATACTGTACAGTACAGTTACACCACTGTTCTAACCCATACGCTTTGTATCTGATCTTGCACTCAACTCATAATCTGAAAATCTCTTCAATCGTCACCATAGCAACATGGATTATTATCGGTCTTTCACCCATTGAAATCCTTATCGGAAAAGCTATCTGCATGTTGTGTCCAGGCGTGTTGCACCAAATTCTGGGCCCTGGGTACAAGGATTCACTGCAGGCCCCCCATGAATGTTCTTCATGGGGGGAGGGGTTTAACCCATTTAGACTCAGTGGGAACACATTATTTTGTGCTTGTAGATCTGCTATTTTTGAAGAAAAAAGAAGAAGAAATTGTGCAAGTCTTTGAATATTTCAAATCCTAATTTTTTTTTTTGTTGAAAAACCTATGTTTCTATGTCAGTGGTGCTCAAACTCTTTCATGTGAAGGACCCCCAAAATGATATGTATTTGGCCACGGACCCCCATCTCAAAATATTTAGTTCCAGGGACCCCCCAGAAGCAAAATTTGAGTTACAAATGTTCGCTTAAAAAAATACACATTCAAAGATTTGCATGCATTTTCCTGGTTGTGTCTGCCGTCTTCCTCGTGTGCGCGTGCCGCTTGCAGGTCCTTTCTCGGGTCGTCTCTATAATGACTCGCTCTGCCAGAACTCCTCAGTGTCAGATTAACAGTCCATAAACCCATTTTTTCGCCTCTTCCATAGCCAGTAAACACAATTCATCATAATCCCTGAGAATTTAACTAAAGCTGTCTCCACCATAATGAGGGTTCGATGTAATTCATTAAATGTGCTCTGCATGTTCTACGGCTTCCAAATGGAAATGGAGAATATTGATATGACAATCGACAGATATCAGGCGTTTGTAATGTGATCTCAGCTTCGGACCTTGTTTTCATGTATTTATGGTGCGATCATGTGATTTATTGTATTTTCAGTGCTTGGCTTGTAGCCTACTTGTACCAAATGACATGTGTTCTTAATCATCAATTCATATACTTGCCATTGCAGTGTAAAGACTACTCTGTTTTTTCCTTTGTGCAACTATCCATTCTTTCTTCCTCAGAAATCTCACCATTTTAATTGCGAACAAGTTATTTTGTATTGGTTGCACTTTAGAAAACATGGCGAGGACCTACTTTTTCAGAAAAAACTTGAATGTGCAAGACATATATTGTATTAAGTTGTATTGTACCTTTGATTGCCATTTACTGTTCAAACTGTGCGGCCACTTACACCCTCCACCACACACACGCAGACACACAAACACGCACGCACGCACGCACGCACACACACACACACACACACACACACACACACACACACACACACACACACACTAACATGCAAAAACGCGAACATAGGCTACTCCTCCACATAGACACATTCACATGCGTTAGGCCAAACATCAAACCGTATTTTCACACACACACACACACACACACACACACACACACACACACACACACACACACACACACACACACACACACACACACACACACACACACACTCCACACTATAGGGCCCTAAGGGCAAGAAGCGACCGCTGAAACAACACAATATGTCCATATTATGATCATTCCCAGATATTGGCTTAATATTGATGACATCAGGGATCTCTATATATGGGCATAAAAGGACAGAATTAACTTGCAAGTGTGGTTGTCGTGACGCACATGTGACTGATTGACGCACATGAGCTGCAGGTTTTCATAGTAATTAGTAACCATTTTTGGTGAGAGAGGGATAGAGAGAGAGAGAGATAGAGAGAGAGAGAGATGGAGAGGTGTGCGTGCGCGTGCCATCGTGCCTATATTTTCTTTCTATCGCTCGTGTTTTTTTTTTTCTCCTCCTCGCCGACAGTATAAAAGCCAACCTCAATTTGTGTCAAACACCGTTTTTAAGACCCTGGGATTAAAGCTATAAAGTGGCGTCTGTCAGCGGCCTCCCCCGTCGCCCCTGCGGGCTCCCCTTTACAATCCCCCCTCCCCAGCCCCCCACCCACCCCCCCTGCTCCACTGGCGCTGTATAACATCAGAGAGGCCCGACGTGTTGTGTGTGCCGTCTCTGGGTATCATCTCTCATCACGTCACGTCAGCGCGGACCAGACAGGCAGCCGTCACAGGAGGCCTGACGGGGATGATTCCCCGTCAAGAGCGCTTCCTCCGCTGGCCGGGACCGATTGAAGCTGACTCCACGCCTCTCTCAGCCAAAATTGGATATCCATCCCAATGTGCATCACATCGGTGTGTGCGCTGTGTGTGTGCGCTGTGCAGGGGCGTCACAAGGGGTAGGAAAGTGGGACTGAGTTACCAGGGCCCAAGGTGGAGGGGCCCTAGTAACTTTAGCTATTGAAAAATAGCAGATATACAAGCTCAAGCTTGTAGATCTGCTATTTTTGAAAAGTCGTGAAAATGTGCGCAAATCTTTGAATTATGTATTTTTTAAGTGACTCAAATTTTGCTTCTGGGGGGTCCCTGGAACTAAATATTTTGAGATGGGGGGTCCTTCACATGAAAAAGTTTGAGCATCACTGACATGGAAACATAAGTTTCTTGGCACACATTTTCACGACATTTCAAAAGCACTCGGTGCCGCGCTGTGAGCTTGTATATCTGCTATTTTTCAATAGTTAACATTCATGGGGGGCCCGCAGTGAATCCTTGTACCCAGGGCCCAGAATTTGGTGTGACGCCCCTGGCGCTGTGTGTGTGTGTGAGCGTGTGTGCGCTGTGTGTGTGTGTGTGTGTGTGTGTGTGTGTGTGTGTGTGTGTGTGTGTGTGTGTGTGTGTGTGTGTGTGTGTGTGTGTGTGTGTGCTTGAGAAAACGACGTTTGGCAGCATTACGATGAAGACAGGGCGGTGTTAAAGACTCCGCCGTCGACGGGACACAAGGGGAAATGGGAAGGGAAAACTCTGATGTTTGATATCTTACAGCAGACAGGAGGAAGTCTGAGAGGTCTGTCTGCTATACGCCGGTGATTCCCACGGCCTTCGAGCATGCCGTGAGTGGGCCCCCAAATAACTGGCAAACCCTTAGAGATGAATGCTAATATAACGTTAATGTATGAAGAATGGTAGCCCATTTCTTTTCTTTAAAAGCTGAAAATGTACTTTTCATTGTGATACCAATGAAAAATGCGTTAACCGATACAGATACACGGTAACACAAATGCACTTAAATAGTTGAACTTTTATTTTGCATTTATGATTTGAAAATGTACATGCAGATTGCATACTGGAGAAGACATGGGATGAAAGTGAAAGTTAATGTAGCCTATGTTTGTGATGATAATCAAAATCTACAAAGTAAGCAGTAACTAAAGTTTTCCCAAATTTGTAGTGAAGAAAAAAAGTATACTATTTGCCTCTGAGATGTAGTGGAGTAGAAGTAAAAGTAGGCTAGTGAAAACTGGAAAGTACAGTACTTGTAAATGAGTAAATGTACTTAGTTACTTTACATCACTGGATAAGACATGGGATGAGAGCGAGAGAGAGAGAGAGAGAGGGAGAGAGAGAGAGAGAGACTGACAGATGACAAGGGCCACCAGCCAGCTGTCATGGTCCCCAGCTGTCACCGTTTCCCCTGCATCCACCTCCCTGCTATCTTCCTCCTGTTTCCTGTTGGCTCTGGACGCCTTCTGCCACTCCTTATCACTCAGGGGCTGTGGCTAATTCACCAGAGAGACACACTGATAAGCCTCTCTCTCTCTCTCTCTCTCTCTCTCTCTCTCTCTCTCTCTCTCTCTCTCTCTCTCTCTCTCTCTCTCTCTCTCTCTCTCGACAGACACATCCCGATGACAAGCAGTTTAGTGTTGTCCTCAAACATGTCCGTCTGAGTGCGGTGGTGGGGGTGACACGGGGACGCACACACAGGGGTGACGGACCAGTTTGGCCTTTTGAATTAAGGCACATTATAGAGATCCGCTGATAAACTGACACTGCCAACGCCAGAGGAGGGAGAGAGGAGACAAGTCGGGATATCTATGTGTGGCCGGGAGAGGAGTTGAAGGGAGAGGAATAACTGTCGAAATTGAGAGAAAGGAGGGGAGAGGGTGTACCGGCAGTCATTGCACGGCTTAATGAATATCTATTACCAGTAAGACTCCCTAATCGGGAGATAAGCGACCGTAGGTGGCTTCTCTCCACAAATAGGGCAAAAATGTGTTTTTCCAAAATCTTCCTGATCCATGTTGATGACATGAGTGTAGACATGCTGTGTAGTGATATTCGTGATTTTAGGGCAAAAACTGTAGGAGCAGTGTCCAAAAATGTGTTTTAAAAATCGGCCTGAAGGTGGTGCTAGAATAGGGCCATGTGAGAAATGAGGGGTGGGGTCTCCGCGTTGCCTTGGCGGACGAATAGGTACCGGCCCCGGCTCTCCCGGACGCTCCTAGCCCGAGTTACGGCATTTTATGTGCGCTGCAGTGGCAGGGGGTCCTCCACTGGGGGCGCCACCACTTTTGCATTCGTTCTGGAGCACCAGGAGTCGGTGGTCCCCGGGAATTCCCCGCGAGCAGCCCCGTTGGGGTGGTCATTTGGTCATTTTTGCACATTTGGTCATTTTTTACATCTGGGGGTCCCCCAGGGACCTGGGGCTCCGGGGGTCCTTGGAGGTTGTAGTTTGGCAGGCAAGGAGTGTGTGTGTAAAAGCTGGCATGGATCGGGTCAACGGGTGCGGAGATATAAGCAGGGAAAAAGTGTGACGTGTGACGTGTGAGCACATTTGGTCATTTTTTACATCTGGGGGTCCCCCAGGGACCTGGGGGTCCCTGGGGCTCCGGGGGTCCTTGGAGGTTGTAGTTTGGCAGTCAAGGAGTGTGTGTGCAAAATTTGGCATGGATGGGGGCAACGGTTGTGGAGATATGAGCAGGGCAAAAGTGTGACGGACTCACTGACTCACTGACTGACTCACTCACTCACTCACAGACAGCCGGTGGAGGTTTTGGTAGTAAATGCGACCTACGGTCGCAATAATCTGTATGTAACTTTTATACAATTTAACACAGTCCACACCCAATTACAAATCACTTCATCAGCATTTTTGCATTGTAGTACATGAAAATCAATACTGCAATGCCTTTCAGGAAAAGGTTCTATTTTTATGTATTTATTGCGACCGAAGGTCACAGTTTACTATGAGAAACGTCACAGCTTGTCCGTGTCCGTCTGTCTGGACGTGTAGACGTGTACACATTTTTACGGTCTATGGGTTTGCCACTCTGACATCATGCTCTGATGTCACTGTGATGTCAGGGGAACCACTCTAACAGATGGGTTTGCCGCTCTGACATCACACTCTGGCTTCATTGTGATGTCACACTAACAGATATGAAGTTCCCTGATGTCATCAATATTAATGATGCCCTGTTAGACAGTGATACACAAAAGAAGAAGATGCCATGCTGTGATGCCATGGGGTAAAAAATACCTTTTATGCCCATACCAGTAAGACTCCCTAATCGGGAGATAAGCGACCGTAGGTCACTTATCTCCACAAATAGAGCAAAAATGTGTTTTTCCAAAATCTTCCTGATCCATGTTGATGACATGAGTGTAGACATACTGTGTAGTGATTTTCGTGATTTTAGGGCAAAATCTGAATCGGCCTCATGGTGGCGCTAGAGGGCCATGTGAGAAATGAGGGGTGGGGTGTCCGCGCCGCCAAGGCGGACGAATAGGTACCGGCCCCGGCTCTCCCGGTCGCTCCTAGCCCGAGTTACGGCATTTTATGTGAGCTGCAGTGGCAGGGGGTCCTCCACTGGGGGCGCCACCACTTTTGCATCCGTTCTGGAGCACCAGGAGTGGGTGGTCCCCGGGAATGCCCCGTGAGCAGCCCCGTTGGGGTGGTCATTTGGTAATTTTTGCACATGTGCTCATTTTTTACACTTGGGGGTCCCCGAGGGAGCTGGGGGTCCCTGGAGCTCCGGGGGTCCTTGGAGGTTGTAGTTTGGCAGGTAAGGAGTGTGTGTGCAAAATCTGGCATGGATCGGGGCAACGGTTGCGGAGATATGAGCAGGGCAAAAGTGTGACGTGTGACGTGTGTGACGGACGGACGGACGGACGGACGGACACCTCGAGCAGCTTTCTGTAGTAAGTGCGACCTACGGTCGCAATAAGGAGATATGGAGATCCCTGTGATGCCAGGGGAACAAATCTCTTTTATGCCCATATATGGAGATCCCTGATGTCCACATCCCTGATGTCCACATCACTGTGGCGCAACCTCACCCTTTAGGCCTAACTATTAGACACTGAGCTGGTTTAAAACTTGGTGAAACTGCTACAGAAAATAAATAAATAATACAAATTATTATTACTAGAAGCTCGGCCGGCCGAGCGTCTAGTCGGCAACCTGGCCAACTAGGGGACGATGTAAATGTATGTTTGTTGACTCACGTGGCGTACGTGAGTCTGCGCTTGTGCCGATTTCCTCAGAAACAGGCCGATGTCAACAATCATCTCCGCATACGGAGATTTCGAAAGTTTCGCGGCGGTTCGGGAAAACCGCGCGTCGGGTCGGGTCGAGGCCCGGCACTGCACTCCGCGCCGCGGCGGGGAACGCGCGTGCCGAATCTGAAGCTGGTGGGACGAACGGTTCTCGAGATACGCGGGGCACATACATACATACATACTCACAGAGATTTCTCGCATTTATTGTAAGATTATTGTAAAAAAATTATTTACACAAATGAAACCTTCTCAATTCACACACACAATTTACGCACACGCACGCACGTGTGTGCACATAGAGACAGCAAAACCAACAGCACACCCACTTTAACGACACAGCCAAAACCATAATAACAGCAATATGTACCCCGCCACCACAGCATGTGAACCGCGACACAGCCGGAAACATTCCATACATAGATGGTTTACATTTATTTTAGTGTCTTTCTAGTCTGTCTGACCACTAATACTTCACATTCACCCATTCACACACACACACACACACACACACACACACACACACACACACACACACACACACACACACACACACACACACACACACACACACACACACACACAGATACACCAACAAAGTGGGGGCCGGGGAGCTATACCAAAGTGGGAGTTGTTGGAATGATTTTATTATTGACTACATTTCTCAAAATACTAAAAAGAAAAATAACTAGAAGCAGTGCTCTTCCGAGCACAGGTCTCCACCAGGTCAGGCATGTAATGTGTTTTACATAAGTCGGCCTCCTGATGGCGCTATAAAAGGCTGATGTAAAAAATGCAGGGAAAAGGTTTTACCTTGGCCTCTAAGGAGTGCGCATACAAAGTTTGACACTAATCGGTGGAGTTATAGGTGAAAACATGAATCGGCCTGTTATAGCGCCACCATGAGGCTGATTTGATTTTTCTTAAGTGGCATTTATTCCTCTGCCTATTGGGAATGTGCATGCACAATTTCACCAAAATCGCACACTGCGTTCAGGATTTCAGGCATTTTATTCAAAACTGACCAATCCTGCAAACTTGCGCCACCATGAGGCTGATTTGATTTTTCTTAAGTGGCATTTATTCCTCTGCCTATTGGGAATGTGCATGCACAATTTCACCAAAATCGCACACTGCGTTCAGGATTTCAGGCATTTTATTCAAAACTGACCAATCCTGCAAACTTTGAAAGCCAGTTTTAGCCAATCAGGATGGAATATGGAAAATCTGACACATCCATGTCGATCACATGACTGTAGAGATACTGTCTACTGATTTACGTGATTTTTGGACAAAATCTGTAGGAGTACTGGCAAAAGTTAGTTTTGCAAAAGTCGGCCTCCTGGTGGCGCTAGAACAGGCCCATGTGAAATATTTGGGGCAGAGGTTCTGAATTGGTGTCGAGGGAGTGTGTGTGCACAGTTTGGCAGCGACCGGGCCAACGGCGCCGGAGATTAGCTGGTAACGGACAAACGGACGGACGGACGGACGGACGCACGGACGGACGGACGGACGGACGGAGGGGAAAACATACTCTCTCTCAGCCTTCGGCTGGTGGAGACAATAATCTGCCATGACATGCCATGTGAGAGTACGGTCCAGCCAACTGTAACACCAACTCCACACTAACCCTATCTAGCAACAGGGTCTTGAACTGAACTCTATAGTGTCGTTAGCTAAGCTGTTGCGCCGCAGTGCATCTACGTAGAGGCGGTGAGCTTCTTGCCTTTCCTGGCTTTGCCCTGGGTTAATTGGCTCTGACAGTATCCGTTTGCTTATTGCCACTAGTTCTGGGTTGCCAACACAGTGCCCTGCCAGTAACAAAATTGTTACCCTATTTAAAAAACATTTTTAAGCCTTTTCAGTACTGGGGGAGGTGGGGAGAGACTGCCAGAGGCTATGGCTATTTGGAGGTCCTCGGCATAGAAAGGGTTGGGGAACCCTGTGCAACCATGCAAGGCACCAGCCTGCTCATCTGGAGCAGTTAGGGATTCAATGTCTTGCTCAAGGACACCCTACCAGCGCTGCTATTACTCAGTGATGGAGATATAGTGCTCGCATTTCTTCTTTTTACTAAAACTATCAATACTGCAATGTAGAAACACTCTGTCACAAGTAAAAGTCCAGAATTAATACCAATACAAATATTGGTTTAAAATGTAGTTAAAGCACCACAAGTAGAATGTACTCATTATGCAGAATGTCCCATTTCACAGCTTTTCAAATGTATAACAATTTATATGTGACGCATTGTGAGCTTGTAGATCTTATACTTTCAAAAGAATTTGATACATTTTTATACATTTGAAAATGTATTCATGGGTTGCATTTGTAGTCCTAAACCGGCCACATTGAAGACCAACACAGGTGTTCAATTTGTCTGATTGGCATAGAACCTATGTTCTACGTTAATCAAAACACCTGTGTTGGTCCTCAAAATGGCTGGTGTAGGACTACAAATGCAACCCATGAATAGGGCTGAAGTCGTTGATGTATATTTTCTTTATAATAATCAAAATCTAGTAACCAGTAACTTAAGTTTTCAAATAATTGTAGTGGAGTAAAAGCACAATTTTTGCCTCTGAGATGTAGAAGTACTGAAAATTGGAAATACTAAATACTAAAAATTGGAAATACAGTACTTGCGTAAATGCTCATAGTTACTTCACACCACTGGTATTACGTGGCTGTTCGGTGTGGGCACTCGCCCACCCGCCCCGCTTCTGTTAATGCACCTGCCTTGTTGTTCCCAGGCGTGCACTGTGTTCTACTCTAAGTCCTGCACAACAATGCCCATCCAAGTGAAACCCCAGGTTTTATAGCGGGTCCTATACGGAATGCTTCTTCCAAGACAAGAAGTTGCGCACACACACACACACGCTACATGGATATATCGTCACTGTCGGGCAGAAACCTCGTATCTACAAGTTTCAAATGTGTACATTTCTTCGTAAAAGTAAAGCCCTGCTTCATCCCACAATACCGTCACACAAAGGCGTTGTGTGCTTGTAGATCAGCTATTTTCACTATTTTAAATCGTTTTTTTAAAATAATAACCAAAAAAGGAAGATTTTGGACATACAAGGTTTCCACCCGACAACGACGGTATACAGTAGTAGCTCATCGCCCTGTGAGTTCAGTGGCAACAGATGGAAATGTAATTCACCTCTCCTGGCGGAAAGCGATCATGTCTCCGCCATTCTCATGCAAAGGTAACATTTGGTTTTAAAATGGGTTTCTTGCCTTTTTCCATTACTTTATTGAG
>NC_137816.1:60421098-60438598 GCF_963921795.1 Nannobrachium achirus | reverse complement strand
CAGCGTTGTGTGTGGGAGGTGGAGACACTGAAGGGACACACATAGAGTAGATAACAAGACCAACACATCCACTCCACGGGCTCATCATGACCTTGATGTCCACTTAACAAGTATCTGGTAGACCCGACCTGCCCTTTACAATTCTCTATACGGCAGGAGTCTTCAACGTTTTTCAGGCCAAGGAGAAGGCTACCCCTTAGTCGAGACAGAGATGAAGCGTGGACCCCCACTATATGTTGTGTAAAATGGTGTCGCAGATTAAACTTTTATTTTGTTTTTATAAAGATACGTGTTGTTTGTACTTCCAAGTTGAGGTCAATCATGCAACTTTGAACTCAAACGCTGTCAACCTACTGTTTCAAACCTTCTAGCTTCTTCCATGTTTTGGTGTCATTCAAGTGGGCCATTAATGGCCTCAAGTGCACAAGGCACACATCGATTGAGTACCAACTTGCCCACACACATACTTTCAAACGACAACAAACATTACTGATGGCAGAATTAACATTATTTGCTGATGCATAATTACACCGTGCAGTCTTTTTTTTTATTCAAATCCTGAAAAGTAACAGCTTTGGAAGATAATGACGTTTCCACCCGACAGAGACGATATATAATATAAAACAAGGCATTTCCGTGTATTTTACATAAACTGGTGGAGATTAGGGATTTTCGGTTTACTTCCGATTGTCTTTGTTATGAGTTCTTTGCCGCGGGGGCTCCCGCTATAGGATCAGCCGCGGCCGCACCGCGGCGAGACACAAACACGCTCACTCAACGAGTAAACATCGCGCGGTATTTCACAAAGATGAACACAATCCAGCTCTCACCGCCTGCGTGCGCATGCACAAGCGAGCACGCTCGCGGGGATTTCACGGGACCGCGCCCGCTCGCCTCACCTACCTTAAACTTGGCCGAAATTGCCAACCTCCTCTCATTGAAAATGAATTACTAGGATGCAGTGACCATGTACCATCTGGAACCCCCTTAACTCTTACTGTGCCGATCCCGAACTAGTTCGGCTTTATTTCGGCCTTTTTATCGTTCGGGGTGCCCATCCTGAACTAGTCCTGCTTTTTATATAAAATTACAAAAACACCCAGAGGCCTTACCGAAGCACCGGGCTAAATTTTCGAGCCGGCCGCCGGCCGCGATCTCTTTACATCGGCCCGCGAGAGCGTCGCGCCGCCGATATTTGCCATCCACTCCAATGCAATCCAGGATCTTAGAGCTCATTTTCTCTGTTCCATGCATATCCATGAGGTGCGCAAGGTTTAATCATGGCTAAATCGACGAAAATAGGGCTTCTAAAATGCTTGGTAGCCAATTGCTAACTTCAAGCTAACTTCATCCTGTTCCTGTTCATGACACAAAGGAAAGTGTTCAGGCGCGTCATGGCTGCGCACGGCTTGTGCATATACAGCGTATGTCTATGGTGGATTCTCTGGCCATTATTTATTATTCATGGCTAATGCATAAGATGCCCCAAACAACGCCCCTGAGTATAACCATAACAATGACACAATAAAAACAACATGAAGAACCTCACGCCGTCAAGTCAACAAGCGATACGTGTTCTTAACCCATCCCCCGCCCCAACTGAAAAGCGAAAAAAAGGAAAATATAAGAGATGAAATCTGAGCCTTTTTGACACATGGCCCATCATTATATCCCCTCTCTGTCACTGCGTTCTCATTAGGGGTAAAGTGATTTTACATCATGGCAGCATGCAGGGAGCGTTGGGTCAGATCAAGCCCCGCGCCACATGTGCCTGACTGGCAGCCCGGCCGAGCGCTATAGTCATATAGTCATATAGTCATATAGTCATAGGAAGCATGTTATTTTTTTTGTACCATCATCTCCGCTGCCGATGTTGATTCTCACACATCGAGATGTGCAGAATCCCTCACAACAAGATGTACAGCATGTAAATGCTGCCACTGGTCAATAAGTGGAGGCGTCGAAGGAAAGTTAGCATTGACTGCTGTTTTGGAGACATAAATCATGAATGCACTTTACGGGGTATATGTCTGTTTGACCTTTACTCTTTTATCGTGTCATGTTTACAATATAAACGACATTTCCATGTACACCAGGGGTCTTCAACGTTTTCAGGCCGAGGACCCCTTAGTTGAGAGAGAGAAATGAAGCAGGGACCCCCACAACCTTCTCATAGATTCAATATACTGTAGTTTCACAATCATCAGTGTATTTTGAATTCATATCAATTTGTGTTTTCAGATATTTAACCTCTTCAACCGTCAATATTTAATAAACTTGACTTTCACTCTGTACTTAGTCTGCTCTTTTTTCTACACCAAGCTCTTAGCCAAAATAGCTTGTTTTGACCAAAAAACTTATCTGGGCCCATAATGGTCCATTTTGTTCCATTTTAACAATCTTGGAGTTACAAATATTTTACATTTGATAAATGGATAGGCCTAAATTAACTTTTACTGTGTAGGATTATTCTCTGATTTCTGTGCTGCCATGCATCTTTAAGCACACTTTGCAGGTGCATTGTGTACACTCAGCATCCCAAAGGAGGAATGGGAAGGTGGCTTACTAATTCATCACACAATTAGAGTCATAATGACTAATTAATACGTGTACAGAGACATCACAACATTAGTTTCACACCCTCAAATATTCACGGGTGCACATCATACCATATTCGTTTTGAAAGGGCGCTACGCTACTGAACACATTAGGAACCAGCGAGATAAGCCCTTCCAAAAGTGATATATTACTCTTAATAGAATGCAGAGTGCACATATGCGTTGTGAGACTTTTAAGCAGATGTACCACTAATTAGAACAAGAAGTGTATAATATTTCCTGGGTTGTGTTTTTTACATTTCTCAAGGGTTCTGTCTCGGCACTGAGTGTGCCCAGCGGCCTGACAAATACCATTTGTAACACTTTATTTGAAACGGTGATCGTTTGAAAGTAGTTGTGAAGATATCAAACAAAACAATTCATCAGCCGAGTTCGATACGTCAGAGAGCGCTGCTATTCCAGCTGACCGGCCCATGCAGCTGCAATATTTGTTCGGCAAATGTTAAAAAAAAAAATAGGACAGTGCAGGGACGTGCTGGGCCCCTGATTCAGCCCGGAAAAAAGAGTTGGAGAGGCCCTCATTGCGCGCTATAGAGAGAGATCTCTCTCTATAGCGCTGCTGCTACTCAAAGATTTGCCATTTCAGATCATGACAAGTGACAAGCCAGTGGGCCAATTACATGAGTTATATTTCGTTGTTGTCGGCGGTGGAAACCTTGTCGGGTCCAAAACCGTTTGTTTTGTATTTATCATTTTAAAAATGATTTAAACTAGTGAAAACAGCCGATCTACAAGCACACAACGTCTCGCACCGCGAGGCGTTGTGTGCTTGTAGATCTGCTGTTTTCACTACTTTTGTGCAACAGCCTTGTATGATGAAGCAGGGCTTTGCTTTGCGAAAATAATTACAAATTTGAAACTTGGAGATACGAGGTTTCTGCCCGACAGTGATGATTTACTTTGTTGGCCGCCCAGCCTCCAAAATGGAACGAAGGCGACATTTTATTTTAATTATTTTCCTAATGGCCGGCCTGGACCGGCCGTTCGGGAGTTGTCCCGCTTTTCCTAATGGCCAGCAGGTCCCTGGCAGTGTTTTATAGTGCAGTTTAACAATGGACTTGGCGGCATTAATGACCAACGTGAATGAAGATCCTATACTGTCACACTGAGTAATACTGAAAACTATGCCGTACTTACACTGACAGATTAAATGATCATTTGACTCTGATATAATTGTCAAAGTTAAACGAAACCTCAGGATTTTGCTGTAATCTTGTAGGCCCTCTGCCTTTGCCGCCTGTGAAAGAAAAGTCTGCCCCTCAAACTGGGACCCTTATACAGGGGCATCACAAGGGGGGTGGGGAGTGGGACAGAGTTACTAGGGCCCAAGGTGGAGGGGCCTTAATTATTTTATACTTTAGCTATTGAAAAATAGCAGATCTACAAGCTCGCAGTCCCGCACAAAATAATGTGTAATTCATGGGTTGCATTTGTAGTCCTACACTGGCCATGTTGAGGACCAACACAGGTGTTCTGATTGGCGTAGGACATTTGTTCTTTGCCAATCAGACAAATTGAAACACCTGTGTTGGTAATGCGTTCCCATTTCCCCCTATGAAGAACATTCATGGGGGGCCCACAGTGAATCCTTGTACCCAGGGTCCAGAATTTGATGCAACACCCCTGCCCTTACAGTAAATCAATGTGCAACGACTGATTGACAAAATATCCGCCTCAGCGTTGAATTCAGACAAGCAATGCATTTGTTCATGTTTTCTGATAGGTTAGGTCAGCATGTTTACATGAAAATGATGATGATGAACGCCTATGCAACCGCTGAAAACAACTATTATTAAAGTAATTCTGTCTAAAACCGGGACAATTTTGTAGTGAATGTTGAAAACGGTGTTAGAGACAGACGGGACTCGGCACACACAGCTTGAAAACGGGACAATCCTGGCCAAACCGGGATATCTGGTCAGCCTACTCTTGTATGTCAAGACACAGTTATGAGACAGTAACTGCAAAGTGTCTTCCTATATTACCTCTAAGACTCTGAACAGTTTCTGAGAGTTGGATCTGTATATGAATGCATTTCTAATTAAGAGCAACACAAGTGGGCACTGAGAGTTGAGAAACCACTGGACAGCAAATTAAGGACAGCAGTTTGACAGACTTAAAAAAATAAAACATAGTTTCTTTGGGTCGTCGTGTATCTGCTGAAAGCTATACTGTATCTGCTCATCAGTGTTGAAATCAAGCAAAACACGCGCACGCACGCACGCACACACATCTCCTGGACTCCTGCACAAAGACACATCATTCACGTGCGTTGGGCCAAGCATCAAACTGTATTTTCCTCCTGCGTGTCACGACAGCCGACTTTCAAATTTGCTGTGAGCGTTCCTCCATTTGTGACGAAGCTCAGCTCAAAGACAAGCACATTGTTGATTTAACTTTTAAAGCTCTGCCGCTGAGCGAGCGAACCCCAAACCACCATCCACGCACGCACACACACACCACCCTACCCCTCCTCCTTGAAATTAATTAGGGGAGACGTTTCACAAATTAAGTTTATTCATATTGTCTGCTCGCTTGCTGCGACAGAATAAAATAATTTAAAAATTGACTGTACTTTTATAGTCCTACTGTTAGCGCTAACAATGGCTGTCACAGAACTGGTTCTTTTTTTTCTCTCTCTCTCTACACGCACGTACGCGTGCGCACACACACACACACACACATACACACACACACCCCTCCTCCATCCGCCAAGCGGGAAAGTGGTGGCACTATACTGTGGCAGCAGGGCTGGAGCTTGACTTTGTTAATCGTCAGACGACAGCTTAACAGCTTGCGCGACCGTAATTAACGCCGCTTGAAATAAACGTGACGGTTTGTGGGGGCTGGGGGGCTGGCGGCGGCGGGGGGCGCGAGGGTGTGTGTGTGTGGGTGGGTGGAAAGGGAGAGAGGGGGGGGGGGGGAAAGAGGGTGGCGGCGGTTGTAAAAAAGTTGACGAGAATTAAATAAATAATTCAGACAAAATGCCTCATCTGTCGACTGCCATCTCAGGTGCGGGGGCCCACCTGACTGGTCCCCCCCCCCCACCCACCCACCCTCTCTCGCGCTCTCTCCCTCCCTCTCTCTCTCTCTCTCTCTGCTCCTCTTGTCGGCGGCCTGACAGACAGTGGGGGCTGGCGTGCGGCGAGGCAAACGCGACGTTGAATTATTCACGTCGCTGAAGAGGCCAACGGTGACTTATAAAAGCCATTATTATGTTTAATAATGACTAATACACGTCTAAAGTGCGATGGTGGGTGGGTGGTGGGTGGGGGGAGGACAAAGCCGGGTGGCTCTTTTTTGAGAGAGCCAAATGGACTGATTATCAGAAATCACCTCTGCGTTAGCCTTAGCTCTGAGGCAGAGTGTGTTGTAGTATACTTAGGGGCTTCGCTATGCATATTTATATCGCGGCCCTACTCGCGCAAATGGGCTTCCTATGACACTTAACGTCAGTCCGTTTTGAGCGGGCGCTGATGTTTTAAAAACAGTGCTGTGCCTGTGCGTGACCCCATCCGCAGCAACTTTACCATCTAATGCACTCCCCCGTAATGCGATGTAATGTTTGGGATGGATGGTCTTCACATAAGAGAAACATTGATGAGACAGACTGTCGACTGTAAGAGTATAGGCCTCATTCAATGTTATATAAATACAATCTAATATACTCCCCCCCCCCCCCCCCCACACACACACACACACACACAAAAAAAAGGTTGTCTCACTGTCTGCTTTTGTCTTTGTCGTATCCTCAGATTTGACTCTGCCTGTTTTTGACCTTTTTGCTGCTAATAATAATTATTATTATTTTGTTCTGTGGAATTGTTTGCCTGTGTGTGGCCTGCATGCCTCACCTCTGCCTGCTTAAAGCCTTAACCCTTCAATAGCCTTTGACGTATTGCACAGAATCTGCACCGCCTGGGGTCCGCTCATTGTTCCGCCGGTCCGTTGTTCCGAGTAGGAACTCACCAGCGTCAGCAGGTTAGTTACTCACCAGTGTCGGCAGGTTAGCTAATTACCCGCGTCACTTTTACTGAGGTTAGGGTTAGGTTTAGGCATAGTTTTACTGAAGTTCGGGTTAAGGTTAGGTTTATTTCATGGGCATTCCAGCCGTCTGCATATTGATACCGCCTGCGGTTGTTCTGCACTCGGGGTCCTGTTCCCATGACACACACCTGTAAGGATTTTAATGTGAGTACACCAGAATGTTAAACACCAGAATGTTAAAGGTGATACACCATGAAATTTCACTTTTCCTATTTTAAAACCTTTTTTTGGGGTCCCACTAGCACCTTCTATCCTCACAAAGTCCCATTTCTGACCGTTGTGTCTTTCTCTGGTTTTGGGAAGGCGGAGGTTAAAAGCATCCCACGGATTCTCAAAACAGGCTGTTCAGATTTGCTGCCGTCGCTGACGGCATCGTCATTTTGCTTGTACTGTATAGACGGGTTTCTTGTTTACAAACATGGTGGCGCTGGTTTCATTGGTTAATTTTGGTACCGACCCTGCGCACGCATCTATTTCTTATCAGTGTAACGTGGACCAGAAACCCGTCTATAGACTTCAATTAACTTCAAAGTAACTTAAATGAATACAGTTTCATTGTCCCATTAAAAAAAAAACTTTGCATTATCAACATGTCAGATTATCATAAGTGATGATATATTGTGGCTGAATAAAGTGTTTGTTTTTTGTGTTTTTAGTGCCACAGTAGAGGCACTACCTACTGTATTCTTTTGAGTCTCATAAGTCAGCCCACCTCTCCCTCCGGGGGTTAATGGGGTACACGCGCACGCCTTGTTCAGGTGAAATGCTAACAGCCTCAGCAACACAAAGGGCTGTTTACATATAGTCGTTGTCGGGTGGAACCTTGTATGTCCAAAACCGTTTGTTTTTATCATTTAAAAAAAATGAACTAAACGAGTGAAAAGAGCCGATCTACAAGCACACAACGCCTCGCGGTGCGAGGCGTTGTGTGCTTGTAGATCTGCTGTTTTCACAACTTTTGTGCGACGGCCTTGTCTGATGAAGCATGCAGGGCTTTACTTCGCGGGAAAAAAACATACAAATTTGAAACCGACAGTGACGACGTGTAGGCCGCTCTGACTTCCTCAGGCCTGACCCAACTGAAATGATCACTTTCACCTCACAGGTGCGTGCGTGCTTGCATGTGTGTGTGTGTGTGTGTGTGTGTGTGTGTGTGTGCGCGCGCGTGTGTGTGTGTGTGCGTGTGTGTGTGTGTGTGTGTGTGTGTGTGTTTTGTGTGTGAGAGAGAGAGAGAGAGAGAGAGAGAGAGAGAGAGAGAGAGAGAGGAAAAGGGGTGAAGCATTGTGTGGGGGGGTTGGGATGTTATGGGGGACAGCAAAAAAACAAGACAGGAACAAGGTAGAGAAAGGAGTCACTGTAACGCGTGCGTGCGCGGGCTTTGCGAGAAAGAAAGAGAAAAAAAAAAATCTTTTAGCATATAAATAAACCAATTCATCACCGGCTTTTTCTACAAGAATAAACACTAATTTTCCTGACGGTGACCCTGACAAATGGCGTACAGCGGGCCGGCGTGGCAGGCAGGACTGAGGGAAGTTGTGTGGCTTCGTGCATCGTTGTGCGCTGGTCATCAGTGTGACACCACACTGATCCACCAACCAGCCAGCCAGCCCTACCCCCCCCCCCCCCCTCTCTCTCTCAGGGGTGTCACAAGGGGGGGGAAAGTGGGACTGAGTTACCAGGGCCCAAGGTGGAGGGGCCTGGAATTATTTATACTATAGCTATTGAAAAATAGCAGATATACAAGCTCACAGCGCGGCACCGAGTGCCGCGCTGCGAGCTTGTAGATCTGCTATTTTTGAAAAGTCATGAAAACGTGTGCAAATCTTTGAATATATGTATTTTTTAAGCGAACATTAAGTAACTCAAATTTTGCTTCGGGGGGGGGGGGGGGGGGGGGGGGGGGGGGGGGGGTCCCTGGAACTAAATATCTTGAGATGAGGGTCCGTGTGCCAAATAATACATATAATTTTGGGGTCCTTCACATGAAAAGGTTTGAGCACCACTTACATAGAAACATAGGTTTTTCAAAAAACCTTAGAAGGATTTGAAATATTCAAAGGCTTGCAAAAAATGTAACGATAAAAAAAATAGCAGATCTACGGCACTCGGTGCCGCGCTGTGAGCTTGTAGATCTGCTATTTTTCAATAGTTAAAGCACAAAATGTGATTGGATCCTTGTACCCGGGCCCAGCATTTGGTGAGACACCCCTGCTCTCTCTCTCTCTCTCTCTCTCTCCCTGCTCTCGCCCCGCTCAGTGGGGCTAATAAACGGCCGGTGTCAAAAGTGTTGTCAGTCCATTCTTTGCTTGTTTGGTTCATCTGGACCGGGGAGGGTGGAGCGGTGGGGTGGAGGTGGAGGTGGGGTGGCCAGGAGGAGGGGGGGGCAAGCGTGTGTGAGACGGAGGTGGGGTGGGTGGGGTGGGGATCGTGGGGCGGCGAATCGAGGGACGGAGGCCCGATAGAACGGTGGTTTTCAACCTTTTTTTCCACATATCAAGGTCCATCATTTGTTCTGCATCTGAGCCACGGACCACGATTTAAATGGTGGTCCGTGGCTCAACTGAATAGAACATAGAGATATATAGAATATTTTGTTAGCGTCGGATAAGATTTTGAAGAGATAACAATATAACGATCAAATAAAAAAGCCATACTCATTCTCCCATTAAAGGCCCGCTGACACGTCCCGAAATTATAATAGTATGATACAGTAGGTCACGTGCGGTCTCTCTGAAAACGGTCTAAAATAGTCTGAAACTCATGTCACAGTGTAATCTGCCCCCTCGCCCCACAACAACAGCTGACCAGTACAGTAAGTAGTCTAAGTACAGTCAATTAATTTGATTGGCTTATAATTGCGCATTCCCACAATGACATCATAAAAATATTAACTCGTATTTTAAGATGACTTTTTAAAGTGACAGTACCCCTTTAGGTGACAGTACCCCTTTAAGTAATGCATATGTTTAGCGATAATTCAGCTCTTGAGAGCGTAAAACGAAACCAAACGATCTACTAAGGGTCCATGTTGGTTACCGGCTCTCTGTCATTTTAGCTGGGGGGACCACCTGGAACCCCCTCTCTCAAGCACCACCGGTGGTGGTCCCCCGGGCCGCTGGTTTGAACCACCGCAATAGAGGGGATGAGTTTTTGGGGGATGGTGGGATTGGGGGGGTGCGGAAGAGATGAGAGAGAGAGAGAGAGAGAGAGAGAGAGAGAGAGAGAGAGAGAGAGGTGAGGGGGTGAGAAGATGATGAGAAGAGGGGTGGTGGGTGGGCAGGTGGGGTTGGTGGAGGAGGATTACATGATGGTGCAGCTATCAGGGGTGTCGCACCAAATTCTGGGCCCTGGGTACAAGAATTCACTGCGGGCCCCCCATGAATTCTCTTCATACGAGGAGGGGTTTAACCCATTTAGACTGGGAACACATTAGTTTGCGCTTTAACTATTGAAAAATAGCAGATATGCAAGCTTCTAGATCTGCTATTTTTGTAAAAAGCGTGAAAAAAGTCTTTGAATATTTAAAATCCTTCTAAGATTTTTGAAAAACCTATGTTTCTATGTCAGTGGTGCTCAAAACGTTTTCATGTGAAGAACCCCCAAAATGACATGTATTTGGCCACGGACCCCCATCTCAAAATATTCAGTTCCAGTGACGCCCCCCCAGAAGCAAAGTTTGAGTTACAAATACAAAACAAATACGTATATTCGAAGATTGCACACCATTATTCTCACGACTTTTCAAAAATAGCAGATCTACAAGCTCGCAGCGCGGCACTCGGTGCCGCGCTGTGAGCTTGTATATCTGCTATTTTTCAATAGCTAAAGCATAAAATAATTAAGGCCCCTCCACCTTGGGCCCTTGTAACTCAGTCCCACTTTCCCCCCCCCTTGTGTCGCCCCTGGGTGCAGCTATAGGCACACAGCAGCTCATGCAGCGAGGGACGTGCTGGCCATTGGGAAAAGCGGGACAACTCCCGAACGGCCAGTTCATTCTCGGCAGGTCCAGGCCGGACCATTAGGAAAACATTAAACTGTTTAGCACAAAAGTAAAAATTAAACTGTTTGCACAAAAGTAGTGAAAACAGCAGATCTACAAGCACACAACGCCTCGCGGTGCAAGGCGTTGTGTGCTTGTAGATCGGCTGTTATCACTAGTTTAAATTATTTTTTAAATGATAAATACAAAACAAACGGTTTTGACATACAAGGTTTCCACCCAACAACAACGAAATATAGCCTAATTCATATAATTGGCCCACTGGCTTGTCACTTGTCATGATGTCTGAAATGGCAAATCTTTGAGCAGCGCTATCTAAGAGAGATCTCTCTATAGCACGCAATGAGGGCCTCTCCACTCTTTTTCCCAGGCTGAATCAGGGGCCCAGCACGTCCCTGCATGCAGCGAGCGGGCCCACCACCACCACCACCGCTGGTTGGAGACCCCCGTGCGCCTCTCCTCGCCTCGCCATGCATGCCCCATCACTGAGGCTTTATTGATTTCTCTCCAGCGTGCTCTTTGTCAAAAAATCAGATACGGCAGGAGCCCTCTGGACCTCCTCACCTTTTAAAAGCACACAGAGAGTCTTTTATGTGCTGAACAGAGGCGTTTGTGGGGTGTGTGTGTAATTGTGTGTGTGTGTGTGTGTGTGTGTGTGTGTGTGTGTGTGTGTGTGTGTGTGTGTGTGTGTGTGTGTGTGTGTGTGTGTGTGTGTTTGGTCTTTGTCTAGGGGTCAGGGGGTCTCTAAGATGGACCAAGTGGAGAGAGAGATGAGATGAGAGGCGTCTCAAGCTAACTGTGCCTGTTATTGCGCTGGTGAGCACAATTCTTTTTTTTTTTTCCTCCAGAAATGTTTAGACGCCTCTTCCTTTCGACTGGGTGGTCGTTTCGCCGTGGCTTCACCGTGCAGGCACTGATCACTATACGCTCACGTGCGCGCATACACACACGCACGCATCATCCTCATCATCATCCTCTTTATCATCGTCATCTTATCTTAACCACTTCATCCAGTGGTATTCAACTCTTTACAGGCACGTGCACACATAGACATCAAAGGGGGCTTGAGCCCCTGCCCTTTTATCCTCCTGTAAAAAAAAGAGCCCTCTCCAGACCATGAATGCCGTTTTCACTATGGTGAAAGAAATGCAAATGCCCCTATTTCATGCCATACCTGAAGGCAGCATTCAAGCCTTGTCCAAACTCTCCTGAACTTGAATGCAGCATCTTATGTCGCACCGAAATAGCCGACCTCCAAGCTCACACGTGTCGCAGCACTATTTTCGATATTTCAACCAAAGGCCCTTTTAGAAATGTCAGCCCCTGGCCCTTTATATATCAAGGCTCATTATTTATTCGCCATTTGAGCCGCGGACCACCATTTGATGAGATTAGCCTCTTGGACCCAAGACTTAGAATATGTTGTCTAGGATATGATTTTGCCCACAATTCTCCAAGCTGTATTGATGTTGGTACCATAGGACAGAGAAGGCAAACGTTGAACAAAATAACAATTCTTCTACATTCTGATGAAACAGATGTTTAACAATCAGGGACGTGCTGGGCCCCTGATTCAGCCCGGGGAAAGAGTTGGCGAGGCCCTCATTGCGCGCTATAGAGAGATAGCGCTGCTGCTACTCAAAGATTTGCCATTTCAGATCATAACAAGTGACAAGCCAGTGGGCCAATTACATGAATTAGGCCTATATTTCATTGTTGTTGAGTGGAAAACTTGTATGTCCAAAACCGTTTGTTTTGTATTTATCATTTAAAAAATTATTTAAACTAGTGAAAACAGCCGATCTACAAGCACACAACGCCTCGCGGTGCGAGGCGTAGTGCTTGTAGATCTGCTGTTTTCACTACTTTTGTGCAAACAGTTTAATTTTTTCCTAATGGCCCGTCTGGACCGGCCGAGAATGAACCGGCCGTTCGGGAGTTGTCCCGCTTTTCCCAATGGCCAGCACGTCCCTGTTAACAATAATCCCTAACCCTCTTGAGAGCGTAACATGATACCAAATGGACCCGTAAGAATCCACTTGGTTCATTTCATGCTCTCAAGAGTTAAAGATCTATAAGGGTCCATTTGGTTACCAACTCTCCATCATTTAGCTGGGGACCACCTGGAACCCCCACATGACCACTGGTTGAAATTTAAAACCACTGACTTAATCCATACTCATAGTAGTAGGCCCGCTCCTGTTTTCACTCTCATTAAATATACAGTATTCAACAAAAACAAAAAAAGACAGAAAAGAAACTACAATCAGTGTTATTTCATTAAAGGACAACTTCACCCATTTCCAATCTTCATTTAATTGGTCATAATAATGCTGATGATAAATGGTAAAAATAATAAATAATACTCTGTCTTTGTCTCATATAAGGGCTGTTGACCATTCAGAAACCTGCCTACCATCGTTAGGCAGGTGTATTTTAGATTTTTATGACAATAAATGTATTAACCTTTTTTTTATTTAACATGAGAACAATCTAGCTTCCATTATAGCACACTGACTTTCCAGGAACATGTAGTTTCTATTAGCCTTATTCACGGCCCGCCCACTCAGCATCCCCCGGGTGCTGAAGTCACATTTGAAGGGAAAATCCTACTAAAGCTATAGAGTTAACACAGAAATCGCAAATTTAATGCAATTTCCGAATAGTAAGTATAAAATACGGCTAGCATGATCAAGAACACAAGATAATAAAAGGCACAAAGCATTATAATTACTTTACCGTTCGAAATAATGATTTGTTGGCTTTTTAAGTCCAGCTATTTCTGTTATAGTTTCCCTTCTAAATTGATGTCAGCACCGGGGGATGCTGAGAAATTTGTCTGAGTGGGCGGGCCGTGAATAAGGCTTATTATCTTGGGTTCCCCGTCACTGGTAGGTGGGTTTCTGAACTGTCCACAGCCGAGCTCCTCAGAGACAGAGACCAATTATATTGAAGGTAGGTTGAAAATGAGTGAAGTTGTCCTTTAAAGTGTCATACTCTCCTCAGCAAACCCTGCCCTCTACTCCCTGTCCCAATCATTTGCATTTCATCTATTCGTGTCTGCAGTGCCATTTTTGCCGGGTCTTAAGCCGGCAATCATAGGTCGCCTGGGCGGTGGAAGGCTTTACACCGCGGTGTAGTCTTTCGAGTCTTTTTGAGTCATGAAACTACAACGTTACATCATTCCTCGCGGTGGAGAGCTTTCCACCGCGAGTCCCAACACATCTCTCTGTTTTTACTATCAGACAGACAGGCTCTACACCCCGTTCACTGATTGGTCAATCTAGACTAGTCAGTCACGGTGAATAGGACTCCACCGTGGCGTACTATGATGGCATGCACTTATTTTCTGACTGAGGTGGAAAGCTTTCCACCTCAAATTTGCGTGGATAGCTCTCCACCGTACACTCTGATACGGGCTTGACTCGACGGCTGCCTGGGAACATAAAGGATACAAAATAAAATAAAATTAAATTAAATAAAATTAAATAATCTAAAATAAAATAATCTATCAGAATAGGGACACTAGACACTACTAAGTGAAAGACGGGCAAATGTCATCATAAATCGATTGAAAAACCCCAAAAGTTCAAACCACAAACAATAGCATGCTATACGTCGAGGAAAGTGCAGCCTTGGGGATTATGATTAAGTGTACGGCTATGTGTAAGCAACACCAAAAGAAGAAGAAGTAGAAGAAGAAGGGGAAAAAAAAAGAAAAGTATGTATCTATGGATGACATGGTTATAATGGGCTCATAATAGCCCTGGTGTCCCCGCAGTGGGAAGGAATGCATTACACAATGTCTCCCCGCTTTCTGCAACAGCAGGCAAATGTAAAAGATAAGAGATTTCACAGACAGAAGATTAGAGGGAGGAGAGGAGAGGAGGAGAGGAGAGGAGAGAGAGGAGAGGAGAGGAGAGGAGGGGGAGGGGAGGGGAGAGGAGAGGAGAGGACGGGTGGGAGATGGGCGAGAGAGAGGACGAGTAAAACGGGGAGGTGGGGAGTACACACGACTAAGGAGAACGGCTGGAGGTTTGTGTGTGTGCGTGTGTGTGTGTGTGTGTGTGTGTGTGTGTGCGTGTGTGTGTGTGTGTGTGCGTGTGTGTGTGTGTGCAGGGGCGTCACAAGGGGGGGGGGGGGTGGAGTGGGACTGAGTTACTATAGGCCCAAGGTGAGGGGCCTTCATTATGTTATACTTTAGCTGTTGAAAAATAGAAGATATACAAGCTTGTAGATCTGTTATTTTTGAAAAGTCGTGAAAATGTTTGCAAATCTTTGAATATTATGTATTTTTTTAAGCGAACATTTGTAACTCAAATTTTGCTTCTGGCAGGTCCCTGGAATTAAATATTTTGAGATGGCGGTCCGTGCCAAGTACATATCATTTTGGGGGTCCTTCCTTCTATTTTTCAATAGTTAAAGCAAAATTAACGCAGTGAATCCTTGTACCCAGGGCCCAGAATTTGGTGCGACACCCCTGTGTGTGTGTGTTGGGGGTGGTTGGATAGGCGGGGACTCTACTGTCTAAAGGACTCAGGAGCTCTCTCTCTCTCTCTCTCTCTCTCTCTCACATACATTCCCTCTCTCTCTCTCTCCCCACCCCCCCCCACCCCCCACCCCGTCCTGACACAGAGAAAATATTATGCAGCGACCGGCGCTCCCATTGAATCCCAGTGATTCATTGCCCAATTTTAAACTGCCAAGCTGTTAAATTGCATCAGGTCTGCCAAATTCATTCCTAGGACTACGGAGGAGATATGAAAAATTAAATGTCATCTCGTGCTACAGTGGGAAACTTTTACCTTTTTCCCCCGCTGCGCGATGGCGGGGGCAGAATATGCTAGATTCCGCCATGATGGATGGCCGCGCGGGACTACACTTAACCTACTTAGTGATGTCATGTTACAGGCCGCCGGAGCCTGTTTACTTTTACCCAAATGACAGGAAGGCATAAACTTTATCAGTCGCTGACATTGGTGCGTTCTCGTTCTCTCTCTCTCTGCCTGTCTCTATCTCTCTCACTCACTGCCCCATCCCTCTCCACTCTTCCCGTCTCCCTTTTCTCTCCCTCTTGCTCTCTTGCAGATGAACTGACTCCTCGTGTTGATTCCCAGAATGCCTGATATCCTCCCCGCTCGCATAGCTCTGCCCTCCCTTCATCGGTGTGGCACATTACGGTGCCTGATTTATATTTGGTTTAGCGCCATGTTGTGCAGGGAATGTAGCAGATCTACAAGCTCACAAAGTGCTGCTACGCCAACACGCGGCGGGCTTGCTTTGGGTGCACGACACTGGTGTGCAACTATTTAAGTAAAAGTGTGGCGTAACGGTTCCGAGTGGACTCAGCCATTTAAATGACAAGTAGAGAGAGAGAGAGAGATAGAGAGAGAGAGAGAGAGAGAGAGAGAGAGAGAGAGAGAGAGAGAGAGAGAGAGAGAGAGAGAGAGAGAGAGACAGCTTAATCAGTGCATCACGAAGAGGTTGAAAATGATTTCTGTCAGTGGATCTGCTTTTCATTGCTTTCTTGCCATTTGCAAGTTTCTGCAAAATACGCTCCATTCTCCATAACATTTTGAAAGGCAAAAGAGAGAAAGAAAGCTGTAAAAAAAAAAAAAAATGTACAGAAATGTGCAGGAAAAGATCAGTAGATACTGAAGAGTTGAAACGGCACATTTGTATGAAGACCACATTAGATCCCTCCCTCATTACACTTTACACATTGCATTTTATTCAGAGAACACGATGACTGATTGGAGATCATTTTCTTGCTCAGTCGTTGAACCTGTGACACCCTTCCTAATCACATGGCCAACCTGCCGTAATCATTTGCCTCGCGACTCAAACACTTTTGGTGCAACTTACACACATCATCAGTGATGTGTACTGGGTTCACTGCAGGTGTTTTGGGTCTCGCAACATCAGACACCCTCGTCCAGAGTGTTGATTAGGCCCCGGTTTGTGCCTAAGTCAGGGGTCTTCAACGGTTTCTGGCCAAGGACCCCTTAGCTGAGAGGGAGATGAAGCAGGACCCCCCCCCCCCCAAAAACCTTATCATAGATTCCATATAGTTTCATTGTTTGACAGCACGATCATCAGTATATTGGATTCATGTTAATGTGAGTTTTCAGATATTTAACCACTTGACCATCAATACTTAATAAACTTGACCTTTCACTGTACTTAGTACTCCGTACTCTTTTCCCCCTCCAAAGCTCTTTGCCAAAATAGTCTAAGTAGCTTGTTGTGTCCGGACCCCCTGCTTGATCCACAGCCATCTTGATGCCTTTTCTGGAGTGTCTGTGATGTTTTTGATGCTCCTACCGCTGTGCAGTCCCTTCACTAAAATGAGTCTGTGAAATTGTTTATATTTTGATGTCAGAAAAAACTGAAGCACTGCTAAAAGTACATCTGAATGATCGAATTTTTAAAAAAAGGAAAAAGAAAAACACTATTTATGTTGCATCTTGATGAAAATACACTAGTTACAAGTGTTTATATTGTGTATGACTGTGTGCGGCAGCATAATGAGTGTTCATGTGCTACAGTAACACACAATGGGATGGAAAATCTCCATCAGTAAAAAAAAAAAAAAAAAGAAGAAAATGTTATTTTTGACTCACATAGTGTGATCAAAAACAAAATGTCTGATGTCTCGCCTATACTTCCTTCTCGTACGGCGCTGGTCTTTTATATCCCCCGCTTTAGATAAGATAGCCTTGACAACTTAATAACATACGTGATTGATACGGCGCGGGGACGGGCTGTATTAAAGACGCCACTTGAGGCCAGGAGAGACGACGTCAACGCGCGTTAAGAAGACATTTTAAAAAAC
>NC_137816.1:60366547-60420898 GCF_963921795.1 Nannobrachium achirus | reverse complement strand
GCATACACAGACACTTGTACACAAACACATGCAGAGGGTGCACGCGCATACGCACACGCACACACATACACACACACACACACACACACACACACACACACACACACACACACACACACACACACACACACACACACACACACACACACAAACACACGCGCACGCGCGCATTCCCAAAGATTTGTGGGGGAGGGTCTTTTAGAAGTGTATATATATTTTCTCCGCCTTGTTTCACATCTCCATGTGATTAAATTATTCAGCGGTACAAACTACAATCATGCTTTATTAAAAATTATTAAAAACTCGTGCCGGGGTTCCCGCAGATGTGAAAGAATTTATTGCCTGCTTGTTTTTTCTAATTTGCATCATTGATTCTGGTGGTGGAGTTTGAAAAGCAATGAGGCTCCTACCACCACCACTACAACAACTGCTCTCTCTCTCTCTCTCTCTCTCTCTCTCTCTCTCTCTCTCTCTCTCTCTCTCTCTCTCTCTAATAAGGATGGGATGTATCAGTGAGTGAGGGGGGGGGGGGGGGGGGTGAGAGGAGGGGCAGAACAAGTGGTGTTTTCCGCCTTTGATAGATGTGCGAGAGGCTGATTTTATTTACATGTGTTTATCAGTTTTACGACTCGTGAGAGTATGTCGTTCGTTGAGCAAAAAAAAAAATGTATTTTTTTTCTCCCCCAGAGTGGCTGGGGGTTGAGAGAGAGATGCTGCCTTTCAGTGTGCATATTAACTCATTTAGGCCTTAGAATTATTGAATGCTTTAACTATTGAAAAATATCAGATATACAAGCTCACAGCGCGGCACCGAGTGCCGCGCTGCGAGCTCGTAGATCTGCTATTTTTGAAAAAGTCGTGAAAATGTGTGCAAATCTTTTAACATATGTATTTTTAAAGCGAACATTTGTAACTCAAACTTTGCTTCTGGGTGGGGTCCCTGGAACTAAATATTTTGAGATGGGGGGTCCGTGGCCAAATACACATCATTTTGGGGGTCCTTCACATGAAAAAGTTTTGAGAACCACTGACATAGACACATAGATTTTTTTCCAAAAACCTTAGAAGGATTCAAAAGACACTTATAGAATCGGGTCAAAATCGGGTCAAAATTCAAATAATGTTTGTGATTTTTCAAAAATAGCAGATCTACGAGCTCGCAGCGCGGCACTCGGTGCTGCGCTGCGAGCTTGTAGATCTGCTATTTTTTAATAGTTAAAGCATGAAATAATAATAATACGCCATATGTGTACCCGTTCCGAGAGGCTTAAAGGATAAAAACTCTCAAAACACCAGACAGCACATTATAAATTCCATCTGAAGCGCTATTTGTCATTCTCACAATCAAAACAAAGTGAGCGCACTGTGTGATGCACGCCACGTTATTTATTGCATGTTACTGTTTTGTTTAGCGAGGAAAACACACGTACGGCTCATTTTTTAAGAAAATAAAACTAGACATTGAAGTGTTGTGGGTATTTGAGCTCTCAAAGAAAATAAGAATCAAACTATTATCAGCCATTTCGCAAAAAAAAAAAAAAAGAAGAGGAAAATCACACTTCCATGCATTAAACATGCATGCAAAAATTTACACTTCAAAGTTGGACCCATTACATGAGCCATTAGTTATACGTGGTGCAGCGCATCCCTATGGCCAGGTTATGAATGATTTAACAGTGAGTTACTGTAAACTAAATTCAATTTTCTTTCAAAAGCAGCCATCTCCTCAGCACTTTGGAGGGAGAGAGGCCAGAGAGAGATAGAGAGAGGGAGGGGAGAGAGAAGAAGAGAGAGAAGAGAAGAGAAGAGAAAGAGAAGAGAAGAGAAGAGAAGAGAAGAGAAGAGAAGAGAAGAGAAGAGAAGAGAAGAGAAGAGAAGAGAAGAGGCAATAGAGTATGGAGAGAGAGAGAGAGAGAGAGAGAGAGAGAGAGAGAGAGAGAGAGAGAGAGAGAGAGAGAGAGAGAGAGAGAGAGATGGATGGAGAGGATTATTAGGGTGCAGCGGTGGAAAAAAGTACTTCGATATTTTAGTAAAAGTAAAAGTATCAATAATGCAATAGAAAAACTCTGTTACACGTGAAAGTCCGGAATTCAAAATGTACTTGAGTAAAAGTATGAAAGTGTTGGCATCAAAATGTACTTAAAGAGGAAGACCACCCATTTTCAATTTTGAAATATGTCATTAATATACCTTAGAGGAGTTGTGTGGAAATAGAAAAAAGGTTCCCCCCTTCTGTGTTGCCACCAGTTCTAGGCAACACAGAAGGGGGGAACCTTTTTCTATTTCCACACAACTCCTCTAAGGTATATTAATGACATATTTCAATATTGAAAATGGGTGGTCTTCCCCTTTAAAGTACCAAAAGCAAAAGTACAAAATGTTTGAAAATAGCAGATCTACAAGCTCACAATGCGTCGCATTGAGAACTACCCTTTTTTCCCAAATAGCCAAGGTATAGGGCTAAAGTGGTTCATGGTAACTAGTAACTAAAGTTTTCAAATACATGTAGTGGAGTAAAAGTACAATATTTGGGATCTGAGATGTAGTGGAGTAGAAGTATTGGAAATTGGAAATTCTCAAGTAAAGTACAAAATACCTCAAACTCGTACTTAAGTAAATGGACTTAGTTACTTTACACCACTGATTATTAGGGTAACACAGCTTGAAAGAGAGAGGAAAAAAAGAGATAGAAAGAGAGAGCGCAAGAGAGACAGTGAGAGAGAGAGGGAGAGAGACAGAGAGAGAGAGAGAGAGTTGCTCCTCTCCTCTCATGGCGTGTTGAGTCCTGAGCAATGACTGGCTACTTTAGCAATTAAAATCCAGGCAAAGACACAGCGGCTTGCTTTGGCCAGAGACTGGCCCATTCATCATCCAAACTGCCATAAAATAGCACTAGATGGATTCTTTGATTTTAGCTTTGGAAGAACATAAATCAAAATCTAAACCACGGGGCTGTCACAGGCATCACCAGAATTATCCATTTGAGAGAGAGGGAGAGGGAGAGGGAGAGGGAAAGAGGGAGAGAGAGAGAGGGAGAGGGAGAGGGAGAGGGAGAGGGAGAGAGGGAGGGAGAGAGGGAGAGGGAGAGGGAGAGAGAGAGAGAGGGAGAAGAAGGAGGAGGGAGGGAGGAGAGACGGGAGAAAGAGGGGGAGAGAAAGAGAGAGACAGAGAGGGAAGAGGAGGAGGAGTTTCATCCTCTCTCATTGTTTCTCCTTCTCTCCGCAGACAAGACCCTCTCACTCCCACCTATCTATTCTATTCCCCCCAGTGAGACAGGGCTGGCTAATCTATAAGTGTCTTATAATGAGGCTTTCTCCATGTTTTATACCACGTCCAGGCGTTCACAAAGCGTTCACAAAGCACAAACCTGTAACCATGGACTCCTGGATGTGACTTTTATATGTGAACGCTAGACTTTGTGTACCTCTGATATGCAGTGATATTAAAACTACTATATCGTCACTGTCGGGCAGAAACCTTGTATCTCCAAGTTTCAAATTTGTACATTTTTTCGCAAAGCAAAGCTCTGCTTCATCATACAAGGCCATTGCACAAAAGTAGTGAAAACAGCAGATCTACAAGCGCACAACGCCTCGCTTGTCGTTGTGCTTGTAGATTGGCTGTTTTCACTTGTTTAAATCATTTTTAAAATGAGAGATACTAAACAAACCGTTTTGGACATACAAGGTTACCATCCGACAACGACGATATATACTACTGCAAACTAGAATGTTTGCGTTTAAAAAAAGAAGAAAACTAAATAGATGAGAAAATCTCACTGTAGTTGTTTCAGAAATAGTCTGGCTTCGAACTAAAGATTACAGGTTTCTGTTGCATTCATGAGTAATGTTTTAAGAGTGATCCTTAGATTTCTGTGTTCGTATCAAATCAACTGGTTTTCAGGTACACAATGCCCAAATATAAACCTTTTAAAAGTTATTTTCATATGTGTGGTAACGTTAGGGAAAGGTATTTGGCTCCAATTAAACCATCCAACCAATATTCAGAGGAGTATTTTGGATTGAAAAATACTACAAAGTTTTCCTTAGACATTTTTTATTATCTGTAGCCAACCCAGACAACGTGTCTCACTGCAACCTGCATCTTCATTACGTGAAGAATACCTGGGGGATTCTGTAATATCCAACCACTCTGGGTTATTAATCACAGATTACTGGTTATCATAATTATTAATAATTTTAATCCCACTGGACCGAAAACAAGTAACACATAATCTGTTATTCTGACGTTCATTTCGGTCCCTCAAAGTACAATATCCGAATATAAATGTGTAGCCAAAAATCACATGCAGACCGGTATTGATTAGTGTAATTTTACAACTGTACAAAAAAAATGATCAAATGCTATTTGAAGTAAGACAGAATTATGTTTAAGGTATTTGCAATTTTACAGTTACTAATGGCGCTGCTACCTTAACGTTAATTATACAAGTGGGTGTGGGTGTCGACACACTCGCTGTTTTAGGCTTTTAGCGTATGTGTTTTGTCTCATCTTTTGTTTTACATTTAGAATGCTATATCAGTAATCTAATTACATGTAATCATGTACTCCCAGAGAGAGAGAGAGAGAGAGAGAGAGAGAGAGAGAGAGAGAGAGAGAGGAGAGAGAGAGAGAGAGAGAGAGAGAGAGCATTAATACAAGAGGTTTAGAGTGAGAGAGAGAGAGAGAGAGGATCGTTGGAGGATGTTAGCCTCGTGTAGCCAGGCTTACTCATCTGCGAGGAGAAAAGCCTGGTCAAGATATGAGGCAGAGACCGTTCTAGGAGGTGGGGCTGAATATTCGCGGAAGTTGTCTTCTTTTCACACTGCGGTGTCCCCGCAAACGTATTCCCCGCTGGAATAAAATCGGGTGTACGTCTCCCGCTCCGTCGGTTGCGCTCACAATAAACAATATATAAACTAAAACATTGATTCAGGTGATGTTACACCTAGTGCCAATGACGTCTCTTGACGGGTTTTTTTCAATGGCCCTGGGTGCCAATAACGTCTTTGACGTCTTTTGTGTTTTTTGTATAGAAAAAAAATATATATATATATTTTTTTTTCCTTTTTTTAAAGATGTCAAAATGACCTGAGATCAGAGAGATGCTTTTCTCTGTTTGTGTGTTGGCTCCCTCGTTTAGCTGATTGAGAAAATGTGTGTTCATTCTAGTGGATGGACACTTTTTTTTTGATTCAAACAGCTCTATCTCTGGAACCATTTGTCTGATTGACAAAATTCTTAATTATTTTATATTAAATTAATTAAATTATAAAAAAAAAAAAAAAACATTTTTTTTCATTGCATAGTAAAGAAAAACATACAAAATCGTGGCACATCTACCTTGGAGCCATTTTGGCATTTGGCACAGAAAGAGTTCGAGTTAAGAGCTACAATCTATTTTTGTTTTTTCGCTGGGGAATGTAAACAGACCCGCACCGCATGACGTAACGTCCGTTAAACGCAGCACTTCCGCTAGAAATCTTGGAACGGAGCGGAAGTTATATCTTGGCCAGGGTGGGAGGATGTGGGAAAATCTCATCGGCCAATCAGGCCTTCCTCTCACCAAAACGGCTTATCTGGATCTAAAAGATCGTCGTTGTCGGCTGGAAACCTTGTATGTCCAAAACCGTTTGTTTTGTATTTATCGTTTTAAAAATGATTTAAAATAGTGAAAATAGCCGATCTACAAGCACACAACGCATCGCGTCGTGAGGCGTTGTGTGCTTGTAGATCGTCTATTTTCACTATAGTTTTGGTATGATGAAGCAGGGCTTTACATTACGAAAAAACGTACAAATTTGAAACTTGGAGATACAAGGTTTCTGCTCGACAGTGTCGATGTTGTACGTTATTACCACACACACACACACACGCACGCACGCACGCACGCACGCACGCACGCACGCACGCACGCACGCACGCACACACAATCCTTTCTCATTTTCATTTTCATACTCCCATCGTCTCCCCCTTTGATGAGCTTTCGCAATAAAAATCCAAAACAAAAGGACGGGGCCGGGGCGGCTTATAGCAGCACCACCGCCACCTCCTCGACAGCGTGCTGACTTTGTTATGAGATCCGTAATAAAGGAAAGTAATATGCTTTAAACATTAAATAAGACTTTAATTGTCGCCCCGTGAAAAACGCCTTGCCTTTCGGAGGATGTAATTGAATGTCCTCCGTTCGCGTCTGCGGAATTAAAATGGGTCATCGTATATGTGTTGCTTTTATTCTTTGATTGAATCCGCCCTTAAGTGCTTGAGACAGTGGAATTATCAGTTTTTTAGATGCCCGGGTGGAGCGCTCATGTGCCCGAGAAAGCGAAAGAGAGAGAAAGGGGGAGAGAGAGAGAGAGAGAGAGAGAGAGAGAGAGGGGGGGGGGGGGGGGGGGGGGGGGGGTCGAGGGGGGATCAGATGACAGTGACAAATGCCTCTGCATTGACAGCTGTCCTCCATTCTCTCGCAGACAGACATACAAATGAGGGCCACAAATCAAAGGAATCCCTCCCAGATTAATCCCGGGCCCCGTGGGGGCCCCCGTACACCTCCCCCCTCCCTCTGCGGCAGACAGGCAGCGATTGGCAGGAGGACGGTGTTTGATGGAAGCGGACGGATCTTTCGACTTTGACAAACTGTATCAATACTGGGCTGCTTTAGGAGTCCGGATATTAATCTGGGATTGTCACCGGGGCGGGCGCGCAACACGTGCATTATCCGGACGGACGGACACACACACACGCGTTTCGACGCTCTCCGGCAGTAAACCTCGTATCTCCAAGTTTCAAATTTGTATGTTTTCTGTCGTAAATTAAAGCCCTACATCGTAACAAAAGTGTCGCACAAAAGTAGTGAAAATAGCAGATCTACAAGCACACAACGCCTCGCGATGTGTGCTTGTAGGTCGGCTATTTTCACTATTTTAAATCTTTTTTTAAATGATAACAAAGGAAAGGAAGGTTTTGGACATACAAGGTTTCCACACGACAATGACGGTTTGTTCTATTCTGTGGTGCAAACAGCCGAAAGGTCGCGCAGATGTGGTAAATGTGTTAATCGGAGCCTCGACTGTAATGTTTCTTCTAACAGCTCTCATCCCTTTTCTGCTTCAAAAACAATGATTCCCCGACATTACGTAGATATAGCAGGGACAGAAGCTCTCCGACTCTCCTCCTCCTCCTCGTCCTCACATGCAGTCTAGCTTGGTAGGCCCGGGGGGAACACATGACTGTTGCAAGAGAGAGAAAGAGAGAGAGACAAGCTTCCAGGCAGGGACGTGCTGGCCATTGGGAAAAATGGGACAACTCCCGAACGGCCGGTTCATTCCCGGCCGGTCCAGGCCGGCCATTAGGAAAAAATAAAAAATAAAATGTAGGCCTTCGTACCATTTTGGGGGCTGGGCGGCCAACAAAGTAAATCATCACTGTCGGGCAAAGCAAAGCCCTGCTTCATCATCTTCGCACAAAAGTAGTGAAAACAGCAGATCTACAAGCACACAACGCCTCGCACCGCGAGGCGTTGTGTGCTTGTAGATCGGCTGTTTTCACTAGTTTAAATCATTTTTAAAAATGATAAATACAAAACTAACAGTTTTGGACATACAAGGTTTCCACCAGACAAGGACGAAATATAACTCATGTAATTGGCCCACTTGTCATGATCTGAAATGGCAAAGTACTATAGCAGCAGCGCTATAGAGAGAGATCTCTCTCTATAGCGCGCAATGAGGGCCTCTCCAACTCTTTTTCCCGGGCTGAATCAGGGGCCCAGCATGTCCCTGCTTTCAGGCCAATAGCAGAGAAGCCCAGTGGGAATAAGAACGCTAGAGGAGAGACTCGTAGCATACGATCATTGCAAGGAAGAGGAGGGGTCACCACCACTCTTCAGTAGTGTTTATCCCTTTAAAATGCATCTGTTATCTGGATTTTAATGGCCTAAAAAAACAATATAGTTTTGATCATAGTACGTACAATACATTCTTAAAGGACAACTTTAGTTTTTTACAACAAGGGTTCATATTTTAGATTGTAATTAAAGAATATAAAAGATGAGTGTTAAAATTATATAATTTACTTCTTTCTATTGTTTTAGAGATACTTATTTCAGTGGTTGGGGGCATGCGTACAAGTGGCTAAATATGTAATTTTACACAGATTCCCATTCCCATTCCCAAGATACAACGCAACCTTTCATGGTTGGATGTGACTTATGGGGGCTAGAAGTGTTACTGTAAATAGCAATAAAGAAACTGCTGGCTTATTGTGTCTAAAAAGACATATTTAGCCACTTGTACGCTTGCCCCCATGCGTACGCATGCCCCACATTTTAGTGCGTTAAACTCGATAAAACAATACAACGAAGCAAATGAAAACATTTTAACACTCACTTTTTCTTTTCTCTAATTACACCCTTGTTGAAAAGAAAACAAAGTTGTCCTTTAAAGAGTTTAGATTTTTTAAGGTTATTACGGTTGTTTATTTCAAGGTTATTTGGAACTTTATTTCTTAACCCATCATAAATCAAAGATATCGGTTCACTTCACTCCACTGTTTACTCACATTAACAGTGTAACCAAGCCACTTACAGTCCCTAAATAAACTCGAATACATAAGAATAATCATGATGTCTACGACTTATAAAAGTAAAGGCTTTTTTGTGTGTGTGGTGGGGCTAACAATTTGTTTATATTCATATCACTGATTGGGCCTTTAAATATTCATTTACATTATAATGTATGTGTGTGAATGGTGATAGATGTTTAGCTTACTGATATGGAAATTAATTGAATATGAAAGTTGTGTAAAAACAACACTCATCTGTAGTAGTGAGGGTCCTATCCATCCAAACACCTATAGTGATCTGTGTCTTTGATCTAGGGGTCATCAATATGTCCATACACAACTTTTAGATTTTCTTTTTTACACACCATTATAATGTTCTGATTATAAGACACAATTACTTTGTCGAGCCTCAATGTTTTCTTCAGAATATGTATGACACTGATTTACTGTGACAGATTCCACTAGTACTAGTGTTTTATTTGCAAGGACCCCCATCACTCTGAGAGTGTTCAAATGGAACCAAATGAACCCGCGCGGTTCCATGTGTACACTCTCAGAGTTACAGACCTGATATGGTCATTCAAGGCTAGCTTTTCATGTGTTTTTGTCCACTAATGTTGCATGTCTGTGGAAGAGATGTCTGACAAAAATGTCCACCACAAGGGCTGTCACAATTATTACATAATCGTCTAATTGCAATTATTTGAGGTAATCGCAATTATTTTGCATAATCGTTATAATCGTTTCCATGCTCAGAAATGTTCATAGCCTATACTGTAGTTTCAAACACTTTCAAAAGGTAGTGGAAATAGCAGATCTACAAGCTCACCACGTTGTGAGCTTGTAGATCGGCTATTTCCACCATCAATGTTATTTTTTAAGTATAAAGTTGTCAAATATGTAAATACATTCTTTGTATATTTAAGTTAGGTGTCATAATTGCCAGGTGCAACTGCATTGCCTAAAAGCCAAACAGAAATGTAATTGTCAACGACAAACACACAATTACATTGTTAATCGCAATTATTTGAGTGACAATAATCGTCAAGTAACGTCATAATCATGACAGCCCTAACCACAAGGCAGCATGGCGATTGTTGTATTTGTTAACAACAAGATCAGCAATCTCCTTCACAGACATAATTCAAAGAGAGAAAGACAGTAGGCTGTTAAAATCATATAAATAATAAGCTTCTTCCAGCCATTTGGTGTGAATTTATGTTTTCAGCCAACCTCCATTCACTGTACTATCCCCAAAGCCTTTTTATATAAGTTAGTTAACCATTTAAATCCTGTATACTTAGTTGAGCGGAGTCCTCCAGGCAGGGGCGTCACAAGGGGTAGGAAAGTGGGACTGAGTTACTGGGGCCCAAGGTGGAGGGGCCCTTATAACTTTATCTATTGAAAAATAGCAGATATACAAGCTCACAGCGCGGCACCGAGTGCTTGTAGATCTGCTATTTTTGAAAATGTGTGAAAATATTTGAATATATGTATTTTTTAAGCGAACAATTTTATAACTTAAATTTTGCTTCTGGGGGTCCCTGGAACTAAATATTTTGAGATCGGGGGTCCGTGGCCAAATACATATCATCTTGGGGGTCCTTGACATAGGTTTCTTGCACACATTTTCACGATTTTTCAAAAATAGCAGATATACAAGCTCGCAGTGCGGCACTCGGTGCCGCGCTGTGAGCTTGAATATCTGCTATTTTTCAATAGTTAACATTCATGGGGGGCCCGCAGTGAATCCTTGTACCCAGGGCCCAGAATTTGGTGTGACGCCCCTGCCTCCAGGCCTCTATACTAGGCTCCCTCCTTTTCCCTCTGGTTCTCAAACAGTGGGTCGGGACCCATTTGTGGGTCAAGGACACATTTTTTGTGGGCCCCTTTAGTTTTTGTTTCCTACATCTAGTTTTTTGTTTATAATTTCAAAACATTTTCAAAAAATATTCCCCCAAAAGATTTCCCCCAAGATTTTCTTGAATAAAAATAAAAAAAAAAAGCCAAAATTAAATCAATGATTTTCTAAGCAATTTCATGAATAAATAAAAGAGAAATCGAAGAAATTCCATAAATTAGAAAACAAATGTTTAATTAAGAAGTAGTGAAAATAGCCGACCGACAAGCTCACAACTACTAAACAGTTTGGGAACCACTGCTCTACAGCGTCGAAGTATTGTGAGCTTTTAGATCAGCTATTTTTTTGCCAGATGTTTGCCACAGAATAGGGACGCAAGTAAGGTTAAAACTAGAAGAATCCTCTGGCATGCCTTTAACGCTTTCTTTCTGATAACCTCTGATTAAGTTTGACACGGCCATGCTTGTTGGTGTCTTCATTCATCTCACCAATCTATATTTTTGTAATATTTATATTATACATTGCTCATGTTTTAATGTTTCATAATTTATTTGCATTTATCTGAATCTGAAAACTAAATATTTCAAAGGATTTTATCCCAAAAGACCATATAAGGGTTTCATACATCGTAGGCTATATACTAATAACAAATCTTTCAATTGCTCAATATTTCTTGACCTTTCCTATTAATCTCTGACCGAATTCTCTGCCCAAATTTGCAACATATTCCAGTGACAAAATTCAAATGTTATTGTCTGATACAAATCTGACTATACCGTTTCAATATGTACAAAAATGTTTTAGATACATTCGACGAAAACCCCAAAACACCTGTCCTTCAGTACATCATGATGAAGCTATTGTCGGGACGTTTTAAGCACTCATGATAGTATTTGTTTTTTCGTACGGGTAAATAATTTGCTTGCCAGCAGGGCCTTAATGGCGGAGCTGTTGCCCTGCACATGTGTCTGACTAGCACCACTCACTTCATTGGCCCAATGAAATACAGTGTTCATTAGGCCATTGATCAACTAGTCTCATCCTGTCACAAGATTACAGCTGGCCAGCGCACCCACACACACGCACGCACACACGCACACGCGCACACACACACACACACATACACACACACACACACACACACACCCACCTATATACGCTCACACACATGCGCGCGCATGCACACACACACACACACACACACACACACACGTGCGCACGTATGCCTCTGTGGTGAAACGCAGGGGCTGGTAAGTGGGGTCAGAGGTGGCTTGTAGTAATCCATCTAACCAGCATGACAGAGGCAGCTAATAAATCACTTATTCATCGTTTAATCCATCGTCTGTCGCCACCAAACTCCCAGAAAACAATGCCTTCACCAGCACAGAGCGAACCCCGCTCTCCCTGCCTGCCTGCCTGCCTGCTGAGGAGCAACCCAGGGACCTTCACCACTAGACAGGTGTGGACCAGCTCTAGTGCTGAGGACTATCCTCTCTCCTAGCCGTGGTGAAACAAAGGTCATTCACAGTTAGTGTAGTGGGACAGTGTAGTAGTAGTAGGAGTACATTGGGCTCTCTAGCTTTTTTCTTTTTTCTTTTCTCCAAATGAATTTCTTCGCCGCACTAAATTGGATGGTTTTATCCATGTCCCCACAAAATTTGACATTTTACTTTAAACCACTTAACCGGGGGTAAAACCCATGTGAAAGCGTCTGTGTCGTTGTATACTTTGGCTGTTCAAAAATAGCAGATCTACAAGCTTGTACACGTTGTTCATTCAACGATTGTTAGATTGTCTATTTTTGCTTTTTCGAGTAGCGCCACCCGTCACCCGATGACAAAATAGGCTTTAAGTGGTTAAAACCTATATATTTAAACCACCCACCCACCCACACACACATACACACGCACACACGCGCACACACACACACACGCACGCGCACGCGCACACGCACACGCACGCACGCACGCACGCACACACACACACACACACACACACACACACACACACACACACACACACACACACACACACATTCTTAATTTGGTCTTTCCTTTTCCTCCCCCAGTTCCTTTTCTCCTCTACTTCCTTCCTATATGCTCCTCCCGCCCGGCCCTCTTAATTCACGCTTCCCAAAGCATGTTGTCTCACCTGACAACAGAGAGAAAGGGGGGGGTGGCATGGACTGAAAGAGAGAGAGAGAGAGGGTGGGGGGGGGGGGGTGATCTTACAGTTTAATTACCGACCCTGCCTTGTAAGTTCTCTGGTGGGGAACTATACGAGACCCTGGCTACAAGAGACAGCTATGTGCTATCCTGTGGAATTAAGCCATTTAGGTCTAGAATTATTTAATGATTTAACTATTGAAAAACAGCAGATATACAAGCTCACAGTGAGCTGGCTCACACTGTGAGCTGCCGCGCTGTGAGCTTGTATATCTGCTATTTTTCAATAGTTAAAGCATAACATAAAGGTTAAAGTGGTTAAGATCTAACGCGTCTCGGGCGCGTTCCCGGTATGTGAGGTTTAAACGCCGGCCCATTAGGGCGGGGGAACAGAAGGATGTGCTGCAATACAGTGGCTCTTCCTCTACACCTCCCGGAGCTGCCTTCACACGGTTCCATATACGACCATGCAGTACCTCTCCTCTACCGCTCGCTTTCCTAATAATAACAGATAACTTTGTTTACCAGGCATGCATGCATGAGGCCTCGCATCTAAAAAAAATAATTGTTTACTAGGGTAGAGTATAAGGCATCCTTCCGCACATATCCCTGATTGAGAGTCCACTCGGGTTAAGAACATGAGTAAGGGGGTTAACGGTAATAAAAATAGCTATTAAGCATATATTCCCTTTCGACGTGTCACTCCGTGTTAGATGGAGGGTGAGAGAGGGTGAGAGAGAGAGAGAGAGAGAGAGAGAGAGAGAAAGAGAGAGAGAGAGAGAGAGAGAGAGAGAGAGAGAGAGAGGTGAGGGGAGGGGCAGGAGGGAGGGAGGGATACTGGCACCTAATTACAAGGAGCGCACTCGGCTGCTTTTATCAGTAATTGGACTATATAGCCCTTCATTATAATTTACTTTCTCCCCCAAACTGTGATAATGCAGACAAGCAGAACTGAGTGGGCCTGTTAGTGGCCTAGAAACTGACACCAGTTAATGGTTAATTATAATGACTAAATTAAAGAAGTGACGGTGAGAAGGCAACTGGATAAAGCCCCGGCACTTAATTTAACAGGACCCGCTATCAGAGAGGGGAAACTCAAAGAGTTCAAGATTGGAAATAGAGGAGGCAGAGACAATAATAATAAGAGAGAGAGAGAGAGAGAGAGAGAGAGAGAGAGAGAGAGAGAAAGAAAGAAATGTGAGGAAAGTAGAGCAACAAAACAACATTGCTTCACATTGAACGTAGTGTCACATTGGTCAGGTCATTGGTGGGGGGCCGTTTGGGCTGGGGTATTTTAGTAAACAGCTTCAGCAGCTGGATTAAGAGACCATTTCTGCATCAGACGGTGTGCTCGGAAACGAGGCTGCAAAATGTATTGATACATTCTCAAGCTTCCCTCTCACAACGAGTAGTATGGAGTATGCGTTTCTGTTGTTTTTTTGTTTTGTAGCAATCAGTTAATGCATTGGACAAGGCTTCTGTGCCCATGAGACAGACACAAAAGATGCACTTCATGTAGCTCTGGCTATAGGTTGCACGGAACACCCTCGCAATCACTGCTATTTTGTATCTTGGCCTATTGTTCGGACACGGGATGAATTCACGGTTGAAAATGCATTCTTTTGTTACAGCTCTGTAGTCCATTACTCTCTCTCTCTCTCTCTCTCTCTCTCTCTCTCTCTCTCTCTCTCTCCCCCTCTACTGACACACTCAAAGACGTAAGCCCCTGCACATACTTGCACACTGATGCATGCTGCGTGCACAGTTCTCTCTTGGTCACGCACGCACGCACACACGACACACATGCACGCACGCACGCACGCAAACATTATTCCAAGAGTCAATAACCGCCTCTAAAGTGTCAGGCGTCTTGATGGGAATTATACCAATAACCTTGCCTCGTTGGAAGCTCTGCATTCAAACATGACTCAGTGTCACATTTAGAGCATCATCCGAGATGACACTTGATGTGTATTATCATAATCGTGTGATTACATGTGTATTACAGATTCCACCGGTTCAAATGCAGAATTTCTGTGCGTGCGTGCGTGTGTGTGTGTGTGTGTGTGTGTGTGTGTGTGTGTGTGTGTGTGTGTGCGTGCGTGCGTGCGTGAGTTATTAGTGCTGCCTCTTCCTCTTCGGAATACGGTACACATGCATACCTCCACATACAAGTAAATATGTGGTTTTGTGATGAAAACCTGATCAACCCCTACAACTACAACCCCACCAGTTCACTAAGATCAGCCAACACAGGGATGCTGACAAAACCCCAGGACGAAAATCCACTCATCCTAGACAATTTGCCCTCCTGGCCCTCAAACAAACTGTGGAATAAACTCCCTGTGGCACTTAGAACTACAGGCTCACTCCATAGCTTACGCCGTGGCCTGAAGACTCACCTCTTCAGACTCCACCTAAACCCATAGCTCTACTGTAACACTCCACTTCCCTCGGTGACCACACATGAAGCTAGATAGCATTTTTAGGTTTTAGAAAAGTAGTTTCACTGCTTAGGTGTGTGGTCTACCTATATGTTATTGTTTTTCTAGATGCATTCCTATGCATTTGTTATATTGCTGTTGATGTACTGACATATTATCTTGCTTATTATATCAATGTATTACCTGCTTATTGTAAGTCGCTTTGGATTAAAAGCGTCTGCTAAATGCCTAAAATGTAAAGTGTAAAATTGTGTCACTGTCTGTCACTCCTCGTGGTCCCTTCTCTGACGTAAGGCCTTATCATAGTGCGAGGTGAAGAGCTATCACCTCAACGTTTAGGTGATAAGCTATCCCCTAAAATGAGAAAACAAGTGGAGGCCATCATAGTCACAGACTCACGGTGAAGCCCTATCACCGTGAGTCCGTGCCTCTGAAACCATGGGGGGCACACTGATTGGTCAAGATTGACCAATCAGTGAACGGGGTGATGGGGAGATGTCTGAAAGTAAAAACAGAGGAGAGATGTCCAGGTCCGCGGTGATGGCTCTTCACCGCGGCTAATGACGTAATGTTGTAGTTTTCTGACTTTAAAAGACTACACCGCGATGATAGCTTATCACCGCAGATTGTACTATGATACCCCCTTTAGACTTGGCTGATTGGTTGTCCAGCAACCACCCACACACATGTGCCATCCTGCCCACAGTAGCTGCAAAGGTGACAACCAGCCATATCAACATCATCATCATCATCATCCTTTCTATTATTATTATTAACCTCTTAATCCCCATGTGGTTGAGCGGAGTCCCACATGGCTCCATGCTATTGTGGGGAAAGCCTCCGCTGAAAATAGCCGATCGACAAGCTCACGCCGCGTCGCCACGCGCAAGCTTTCCCCCGCGATACGGATGCTGGGTTTTGAGTGGTTAAGCTGGATCCACCCTTTGATGAATAACCCTCCTGTTGGCTGACGCACATACATGCACGTACTCATGCGCGCACATTTGATGTGTGCACACGCACACACACGCACACACTCACACTACACACCAAGTGACACAGCAGTCAGATCACTGCTTCAGCTCCTGGCTATACACACTACAGAGCTCCGCGGCTCTCTCCTCTAAAATCCCCTCCACCATCAAAGGGAAAGGCCTGTCTGTCAGTCACGCGGGGTACTTAGGGGGACTGAGTGACGTCGGACGCCTGACACTAAGCGGCCGGGCTGAATGCACCTCCGTCAGGCCTGGCAGGTCCCGGTGACACCGTGGGCCGGGCCGCGTCCCTCATGCGGGGGGATTAGCCCGCCGAGCTGCCATCTCAGTGCCAATCCGCTCTCACTCACACTGAGGTGTCGCGACGAGCGAGGTTGGTGCGCGCACTCGCAAAAGCCTTCGCGGTGAACCGTGCAAGTTGGCAAAACATACAAGCACAACAGATCATGAATCGTGTGTGTGTGTTTGTCTGTTTGCTTGGGCGTGCGTGTGTGCGTGCACGTATTTCGGTAAGCATGAACTCATAACTTTGGTGGTCTAGAACTAAGATCAGATAAGATTAGATCATAGTGAAATCAGGTGTCATAGCAACAATAGCAGTGAGAAGGAATCAAAGGATGGTTACAGGTTAAAGTAAGAGACAAGAACTAAACCAGGTAACCAAACCTGGTAAGAAATCAAATATTTCCCCTGTGCTGTATTTACAATCAATTACCAAAAGTCTATGCAAGGGATAATCGACACCCAGCCAGTCAATGTTCAGAAAAAAAAAGATATGAATAAATAAAATAAACTGATACACTTCTGTGCCAAATCACCCTGAAGGGTTAAATTAATTAATATATTGCCCCAAAAGCAACAACAAAACTAAGTATTTCCTTACTTACCGTTATGAAAGTATTCCATAAGTGTTGCGCTGGGCGGACACGGTCACCGAGGAAAACAAGGTAGTGCTGATCAAATAGAATCCATTTTCGGTTACATCATCATCTATTTCTCGCTTCAAACATTCTCGAGAGCAATGTTTAGTTGTGAATAACATTGTGTGTTTGTTTGCATGGCTGCCATGTTGGATACAGCATAAAATCAAGCAGCGTAGCCAGGTGCTCTGAGCCTTTGGTTAGACAGCGGGCTGTTATTATTAGAGTTCATCGGTCATTATTCAGGAATAACACACCGCGGAATTCAGTGATTGCCCAATCACAATCAAGTATTCAACCGATCTAGCCGTGTAATGAGAATTATAATACAGTACAGTCTCTCAACTTTACCTGGCATCTGTCAAAGTTCGGCAATAATGTACATCCTAGTAGACCATCTCGGCAAGTGTGATAGGAGTCAGTAGTCAAAGGTCAGTGACTCGAGCATGAGCAAGGCTTTAACAGCGGCCAATGTTCTGTCAAGACTTCGAATGTAACAGATTTTCAAATAAATGCCACTGATCTCATTGTCCGCGATAACTCAGTTCTATTGTGATTAATTAAAAAGGGGTACTGTGACATTTTCATATGCAGTCCGTTAGTTCATTTCTGCCGTCTTATCTTCCAGCAGGATCCTGAGACATTTATTCTTTATTAATTGTATTAAAACGAGAAGCCATTTGCTAGGTATTAACTGCTGTGGCAATTCTCCTACTATATGGAATGATCTTAAACTGCCATAATATCCTTCAAAGGAGCATTTGGATGCCAGTCAAAAGGGGGGTGTTGGAGTGTGCTTGTCCTGATTCAGCGAGGGCTTCTTCCAGTCTCTGGTTGTGGTGATTCACCTCGACTATAGGACACTACCTTTAAACATGAAGCCATCAGCAAGCCTCATTTCACTTCCCAATGAGACGGGGCCTTAATGAACAAGAGAGACCGAAACACATCTCGCTCCTTGCCTTTCTCTGTGTATCCATCTCTCCCCTCCTTCCTTAACGCTTTCTCCACTTCATTAACAGTTCTGCTGCCGTTGACGATCCTCACCGGCATTTAAAAGGTTAAAATCATGGTGCCATTGACGGTGAGCACCGTCAATCTTACTGTATTTACAGTAAAAGTAATATTACTTACAGTATGTCGCTCCGGTCCCGCCCGCATCGGTAATGTCCGCGATTTGTTTACAGCGCACGTTGGGCGTGCACGCGAAGTGAAGCTCCTCCATAGTAAATCCATTGAGAGGTCCATAAAAAGACTTCATTTACTCAAAAGAAATACTTTTTAATCCCAAAGCTGGCATGTTTACTGCACAAACAAGGCTCGGCTGGCGGCCGCCATGACACACTGTCACATGACACATGACACATGTCATGTGACTAGATGACGTAATCGTTGATGTCATTCACCATTCCATCAGTGCAAAGACAACCCCATCCAGCCCTTCACAATAATAGCGTCTGCTAATGGAGGGAGCGGCGCGGCAGCAAGGAAAAGGTAACACTTCATATTAAGTGGCAGCATTAGTGTTAACAAAGTCCTTTCACCTGCCTCGTCCTCCACTCTGTCTCTCCCTCTGTCTCTCTTCTCGTTCTCTCTTTCACTCCTCCTTCCTAATCACTTTCCTCATAACCGACAGCGGTGGAAAAGGTATATGTTTTACTTACTAAGTAAAAGTATCAATACTGCAATGTGGAAATACTAATAGGTCTAGAATTTTGAAATGTTATTGAGTAAAAGTACAGAAGTATTGGTATCAAAATGTACTTAAAGTACCAAAAGTAAAAAATTCTCATCATGCAGAGGATCTCATTTCAAGTTTTCAAAATGTATAAAAATATTTTGAAAATAGCAGATCTACAAGCTTGTAGGTCGGCTATTTTCAAATGGCCGAAATGTATACAGTAGCGCTGAAGTGGTTCATGTGCTTTTTTAAATCATAATCAAAATCTACAGTAACCCATAACTTAAGTCTTGAAATAATTTGTAGAGGAGTAAATGTTCAATATTTGCCTCTGAGATGTAGTGGAGAGTAGAAGTAAAACTATTACTTTTTAGACGTGATCCAGAGATCACATCCAACCCAGATGTGGCAAAAAAAAAAAAAAACGGGGGTATATATCATAGTATTGTGTTGTATTGGTCTGTCATTCTATGTTATTATATTAAAAAATTACACCAATTTAAACAAGCCCAAAAGCTCTTTTAGTTAACCGTGTACCAGTGAACTGTAGACCTACTGTCATGAAACTCTACCTTTTCCTATGCAAACTTCTAATAAAGTCTTCAATCGATCACTCCAAATCGTTCTACTAAGTAAACGTACTTAGTTACTTTACACCACTGCTCACTACTCCCTCCCTCTCCCCACCCGTAACCCCTCTAACCTGCCCAGGATGCATGTGCGCGCGCGCACGCACACGCACACGCACACGCACACGCACACGCACACGCACACGCACACACACACACACACACACACACACACACACACACCTTGAGCTTATTCAGCAGAGTCAAATGCCAGCCGTGGCTCTCCTCTGTCTCTCTCTGTGTGTTTTTTCCTTTCTGCTCAGCAGCCACTCTTCTGCTCCCATAAGCATGCGCTCACATTCACGCCTCGCCTGGCTCCTGGAAATGGGATTGCATGTGGGATTCCTAGAACTCTGCATGCCTTTCCCAAATGGATAATTGAAAATGGACCCAACGCACCCACCCCACCCCCAAAAAAGGGGGGAAAAAGAAAAAGAAAAGGAATGTCTTCTTCTTCTTCTTTTTTTTTCAGCCCTGTCTGTTGATTTTCCATCCCGGTAGTGATGATTGACAGTAGATTTTGATGTAGGCCTAGTTTTAGCCTTCTGAATGAAATTCTGTTTGTGTTTTCGTGGTGTTTTAGTCATCTGAAATGTTTTACTTTTAGGGTTAGGGTTTTAGTCGACCAAATAAAGATTATAAAATATACTAAAATGTGTTTTGGCGGGCCTTGATGGCGTCATAATCATTGATTTTACACTTAGTTGCATGCCGAAGATTGCAGAGCGCAACACCCGAGCACAACCAAACATGAAATTACTTCTACTGCATCTCTTCTCCACTAGTGCATCCCTTACTCCTAGTTTTAGTCTAGTTTTTATGTGTTGAAATTGTCAATGTATATAGTTTTAGTCATCGTAGCTTAGTTTTTATTCCGCCAGTGAAAAAAGGTAGTCGTAGACATCAACACTACATCCCAGCCTGCATGGCTTTGGGCCGTTGGTTCTGCCTGTCTGTTTTCAATCCGAATATTATGCATGTTTCTGGAGAAAGTGTATGGGAGAAAAAATAACACGTATTCCAATCGCAGTCACTGTTAACTGTTTTTTTGATTTACATCAATTATGTGCCTCCCATCAGGTACGATATCACAGGGGAAGGTAATAACCCAGAAATAACCTCGTTATGGCGACAGCATGGCGGTCTGGGGCAGAATGAACTCAGAGCTGAAGAATTAGTGACCCGGAAAGTGGCAGGGAGACTTAATGGCATTAGCTACATCAGAGGGAGAGAGAGAGAGAGAGAGAGAGAGAGAGAGAGAGAGAGAGAGAGAGAGAGAGAGAGAGAGAGAGAGAGAGAATCATCGCCTCTATTACTAGAGAAGGGTGTGGAAAATTTTAAATACGAATCAAAGCGGAAGGATCCATCGTCGTAAGGATTCTTTGTTCCTTTCCGCTCATCGTGTTGCCTTTTGAAATAAGAACCATTATTATTACCATGAGTACTGTTACTGTTCCCCGTTGGAAATAATTCCTTTTGTTTCAAGGCTAATTAGGTGGAAATGTGAAAATATAAAATGGCCACTTAATGAATTGTTTCCTCACATGCATATTATGCTGCCGCACGCACGCACGCACGCACGCATGCACGTACGCACACGTACGCACACGCACGCACGCACGGCGCACGCACACACACACACACACACACACACACACACACACACACACACACACACACACACACACACCTCTGATTATGTTTGGTGTGCGTGTTCACACCAACCAGAGTGTTGAGAAAAATACAAGACAGCACATTTTGTTTGCTGTTGTTTGTTTGTGCGTCTCTCAAACGATTCCAAGGAGATGGTGATAACAAAGGTATGCAGTGGGAGATGCATCTCTCTGCATGGTAACATGGAGAGATGGGAGATGAAGCAACAGACTGAAGCAAGCGTATATGGATTGTCCTTTTACATACTAGTGGGTGCTGCATATCCTGATGCACTAAACTGTTCTCTTCGTCCTTTTTTTAATCAATCCAGAAATATACTGGACCAAGTGAGTTAATTTATCATGGAGGATTTTACTGTGTATTGGCATAACATCAACATATCGTCGTTGTCGGTAGTGTCCGACCGATAGACTTTTTTTTTTTTTTTTTTTTTAATTAAGAAAAAAAAATGGCTGCCAACTCGGGAGACTTGGGCGGGGGCAGCAAATGAGTTATTATTATTATTATATTTTTACACACAATCCAGGAGCATTGACAGGCCTGACAGCATGAGAAGAGTTGACTATGCAATTTTGGCCTAAATGGCTTCTCGTTGACTATGCAATTTTGGCCCAAATGGCCCCTCATAATTTTGGCCTAAATGGCCCCTCATAATATGAGAGGGCTAGGCTGACACAAACAAAGTCCATCGTCAATTCACCAGTACCGGAGGAGGAGGGCTCACTTGTTGATCTTTCTACATTCGATTATACACAGCCTACTATTGGGGAAGGAACACATAACCATGGACTTTATGACTCTTTAACACAGAACCACAGACGTTATGACTCTTTAGCAGCAAGGGGTGGACGGAACGTTAGAGTAGCCTATTAGCTTGTTTTGGTAGCTAACAGAACCATAGCATGGAAGTTGAGTCGGTGACACAGACAAATCCCACTCGATCTACATTGAATCACTGCTTTGGAATCTACACTGAACTCACTGCATTTGGTGCAGAATCGTGCAGGGCTGTAGTGCATCTTTGAATCGATTATACGTCTCTAAAAAGAGTCATGTTGACGGCTGATGAAGGCTCATTGCTTATATGTGGCATGTGGCAGGGCGCGCTCTGCAGGACAATGTATATCATTACATCATTCAGAGCCCTCATACACTGTTCAATGCGCTAGGCTTACTTTTTATTATATCGGCGGACATTTCACCGATACGATATAAACCGATATGCCCAAATAAGGCCATATCGGCGCCGATATATCAGTCGCTCACTAGTTGTCGGGCTGTGCGGCGGACTTGTATGATGAAGCAGGACTTTACTTCGCGAAAGAACGTACACATTTGAAACTTGGAGATACGAGGTTTCCACCCAACAATGACGATATATACTGTATATATATTTTAGAATAGTTAGTCTTGGTCCAAGTATATTCCTGGAGTGATTAAATGAGGGACGAAGAGAACAGTTTAGTGCATCAGGATATGCAGCACCCACTAGTATGTAATAAAAAAGGACAATCCATATAGGCTTGCTTCAGTCTGTTGCTTCATTTCCCATCTCTCCATGTTACCATGCAGAGAGATGCATCTTACACTGCATACTTTTGTTATACCAAGGGCCAATGGAAACAACACCGCAAGGACATATTGGAGGTGTTCCTTTTAGGCAGGGTGTTGTGACTGTACTTGTGCTGTACTAATTTGTTTTCTTTTTTTGTTGTGACTGTAATTGAGCTGTTCTACATTCTTTACCACTTCTAGTCTAATAAAATATTCAATTCAATCATAAGATAACAGGCCAATGTGAAAAGAGTGGCTTTAGTCCCTCAACCTAGTGTGAATGTGCGTGTAAAATTTCACTGAACTCGCACGCTGCGTTCATGATTTGTGGCCTTTTGTTCAAAACGGACCAGTCCTGCAAACTTTGGAAGCCAATGTTAGCCAATTAGGATGAAACATGGGACAGATCTGTCTTGATCACATGACTATAGAGATATACTGTGTACCAATTTGCAAGATTTTTGGCTAAAATCCGAAGGAGTAATATCAGAAAATGTATTTTACAAAAGTCGGCCTCCTGGAGGCGCTATAAAAGGCAGATGTGAAAAATGCAGAGCAAACGTTTTTTACTTGGCCTCTATGGAGTGCGCAAACTCCAGGGATTAAACAAGTTCTACGTGTGAAGCCACATGCAGGCTACATCGATACACCAATTAATCAATTCTTGATTAATTGAATACATAGGACCACAATGGGAACATGCCCTCAGGGCTTTTTGTGTTATCCTTTTAGCATGAATGTATACCTGTACCCCTGTCCTTTTTGCAAGTAAAGTAGTCAGTCAGTCAGTCAGTCAGTCAGTCAGTCAGTCAGTCAGTCAGTCAGTCAATCATACTCTCTCCACACCCTCTTTTACTTCTTTTGCTCTCTACAAGAATATATTTTGGCTATGATTAATGAGACCATATGAATTTTCTTTGAAAGTACAGTGAGGAGCCTTGAAGTACACATGTCAGTATGTGCACATCATACTGTACCAGGATAAAGTGGGTGGGGTGAATTTAGATGAAGTAGCTTTTTGATGAATAACTGATGTACATTTTAACCTATTTACTTCATTTTGATTTTCTCACTCAGTTCACTTGGAGCATCTTCAGATCATTGGCGATGATTGACAGATCAAGACTGTTAGGCGGCGTGACTGCGGTATATGTGTATTTTGATTTTGTTTTTGAGAGAGAGCGATGGTACCATGCCGAGAAAGAAGTAGAGATTTCAAACTGTTCAAAGTGAATTTCAGATCAGGTGTAATTCAACCAAAAAAAACATCAGTCTCAATTCGGTGCAGTTAAGTGAGCAGTGTTCTAAATTATTTGTGGGTTCAAGCCTAGGTTTTTCCACAGGTAGGCCTACAGTACATCGCTGTCCTCTCCATCATCCAAACTCGCTTTCTGCAAAACTGTACCAAAAATATGTTTGTGTACAAAATATACCTGGGAACTTTCTCTAGCCTATAGATGCACATTTACTTTTGACAAATATTTACAGTATGAAGAATGTAACCTAATCTCTAGCATTATGGCAAGAGCATGTTTTGCAGCTGTGGGCTTTGGGATCAGATTTGTTCAAAGCTTGTAAATTAACAAAGTTGTCAAACAGATTACCTTTACTCTATCACCACTGTAATGTCCAAAAACGTCAGCGAGCATTGCCCTACAAGAGTAAAAAAAAACATATATAATATAATTTTCTCTCCTGAAATAAACAAACACAAACAGATTCACTTTTGATGTGTTAAACGTTGGAGAGTTGTGACAGTTTGACAGGTGGTTCCAAATAGCATTCTGCTTCAATGTTTCAGGGCACTCTATGTTCAGAAACACTAAATTGAAACATCTCGGCAGTGCAAGTGTACGCTATTTACACACACACACACACACACACACACACACACACACACACACACACACACACACACACACACACACACACACACACACACACACACACACACACACACACGCAGTGCTGTATAAAGTAAAGTACTAAGTACTGTACTTGAGTAAAATTTTGAGGCATTTGTACTTTACTTGAGTGTTAACAATTTTCAATACTTTTACTTCTAATGCACTACATCTCGGATTAAAATATTATACTTTTATTTATATACTTGAGCGTTTCCACCAGCGCTGCCTCCGCACCATTCTCAACATCCACTGGAGTGACTTCACTACAAATACTGAAGTTCTCATGCAGGCAGAAACCATCAGCATAGAGGCCCTACTGTTGATGTCACAGCTGCGTTGGGTAGGGCATGTTGCCAGGATGGAGGATCATCACCTGCCGAAGATTGTACTTTACGGTGAACTTTCCTCTGGCCACTGAAACATTGGGGGCCCAAAGAAGAGGTATAAGGACTGCCTAAATAAATCTCTCAGTGCATGTCACATTGATCAGCTCCAGTGGTCTACCATCGCCTCCAATCGTGTGACTTGGCGTCACACCATCGCTGGGGCTGTGTCTACCTTTGAGAGTAACCGACGGGCCGGTTTAGAAGAAAAGAGAAGAAAAAGAAAGACAGTGAAGACAGTGAATGCAGCACCACCAACATCTGTGCATTCATTTCCCTGCAGCGGTTGTGGCCGAGTTTGCCTGTCAAGAATAGGCCTCAACAGTCACCAACGTGCCTGCAGCAGACGTGGACATCCGCCTCCGTAGATCTTCGTTCGTGAAGCAACGCCATGATGACTTCATTTTGATTTTCTCACTCAGTTCACTTGGAGCATCTTCAGATCATTGGCGATGATTGACAAATCAAGACTGTTAGGCGGCGTGACGGCGGTATGTGTATTTTGATTTTGTTTTTGAGAGAGCGATGGTGCCATGCCGAGAAAGAAGTAGAGATTTCAAACTGTTCAAAGTGAATTTCAGATCAGGTATAATTCAACCAAAAAAAACATCAGTCTCAATTCGGTGCAGTTAAGTGAGCAGTGTTCTAAATTATTTGTGGGTTCAAGCCTAGGTTTTTCCTGTACTGTACTTGAGTAAAATTTGAGGTATTTGTACTTTACTTGAGTGTTAACAATTTTCAATACTTTTACTTCTAATGCACTACATCTCGGATTAAAATATTATACTTTTAACACTGTGTTACCAGTTACCTTGCAGATATAAATCATATAATATTAATAAACATAGTAGTACGTAAACCACTTAAGCCCTATATCTTATACAGTGGCTTGTGTATTTTGGATTCCTTTCAATTTGTGTTTCCAGATATTCAACCACTTGAACCGTCAATACTTAATAAACTTGACCTTTCACTCTGTACTTAGTCTGCTCTTTTTCTCCTCTACACCAAACCTCTGAGCCGAACATAGCCGATCTACAAGCTCACAACGCCTCGCAACAAACAAAAAAACAAAAAACTAATACAATAAAATTTCCTACCAAAGATATATTTGCCGGCCCCCTGTTGTAGCCCCCCCCAGGGGTCCCGGACCCCCTGTTGAAGACCCATGCTCTACAACACACAACACAACACACAGTACACCGGAGAGGTTTTGTTCAGTAACAAAGCTGCAAGAAACCAGACAGCCAGCGTGGCACAGCTGGCATAGGACCACAGCGGCCCACATCCCTCCCTGCCTCTCGCCCCTCTCTGGCACTCCCTCTGTGGGAGTATAATTGATTTAGGGGGGCAAGCGATAAAGATCGATGTCCGTCCGCCCCGGCCGTGACACCAACAGAGTCGCACTTGCATCATGTGATGGAAGACACGGGCCTATTAGGGAGGCACAATCAAATATTTGTAGCATCCGGACACACTCGTTATTTATTCATGCTAATACAAGTATATTAAAGAAGCTAAACAGGGTTAGTGCTCCATCACTCACAAGGGGAATCAGACGGAGCATTTATCAGGATCTCTGGGTACAACTCCCCTCGGCGAGGTCTCCCTTCCAAATGCAGCACGCCACTAACTGACAGACTGAGGCGGGTAATGGGGGCCTGATTTGTATGCGCGGGGTTGCTGTTGTCATTTCTTTACGGGTGGTTTGCAAATAATGTATGATTTGGAGTCCGGGGCCTCGCGAGGAGACTCGCACAGGATTAACCATATGAACCCCACCGTCCCTAGAATGTTCAGGAGCAAAAACGGTATATATACAGTACAGTGGGGGGGTTAAGTGGTTAACACATGGGCTGCTCAGGTTTATAACATTTCTAGCTGTTGCTGCTGCCGCCGTTCACTCACGCTTTATTTTGAAGAGCCTCGGAAGCTTTGTGCGTGTGCACGTGGGTGTCCACTGACGATTGAGGAAGATAATCCCTTTGTTTACAAACGCTCGCGAAACTAAAATCCAAACGGGGGCAGACCATCGCGGTAAAGTGTTGCCGTGAAAACAATCAGATCTCTGCTTCCCTGGCGTTCTTTTCATCCTCATTCAGAGATAAAGCCCTTTTTATGTTTGAGCCTAGAATGGAAACCAATGCAACCAGCCTCCGCCATTTTCTCCCTCTCTCTCAGCTACGGGGTGACGTATGGACCAGCGTCATTCAGAGGGCATGCAGCATGCACGCAGACCTGTCCCAGTTAACCCATTGTTGACTCGTTCAGGGACGAGACAGCTCCTTTTGGCAGGATGACATCTAGTGGCCGTATCTCGTTACTGAACGAGTTTGGCACCATGGGCGTTAAGGAGAGGGCATGCTCATGCTGTACTTGTCTTGAACCTGCATGTACACATCTTTGCTCATATATGCAGTTCGCTCACGGGCATATGCCAATGTGACATGTACAGTACTTGATTTACAGTATAACCTACATAATAAGTATAGTGAGCCCCTCTGTGGTTTTGACTGTTGACTGGGTGACTGGGTGATTTATACTTGTTGTGTGCCGTTGTCGCACCAAGAAATAGCAGTTTGACAGGCTCACGACACATCATGCTGGTACTGTACTGTATGTGTTTTGTGCTTGCAGATCTGCTGTTTGTGGTGTGTGACACACCGGCACAGCAACCAGGTATAACTCAGGTTTCACTGGCGTTAGGTTGCAAAGAGCGTCTTCATTACGCATACATTGATGCTGAACTGTGTGATGGATATTTGTAACTGGGAGGTGTATGAGACGGAAGCAGCCGCCATTCCTCAACTGTTTTTACACCATTAACAGCTCCTCCCCGACCCCTTTGTCAGGCCATAAAAACCCAGACTTAAGATGTATTATGTTTTAATGCCGGCTTATAAAGGAAAACATAAAAATGCAAAATGCAATATCCAGGAGCCGTCACTTTGATAAACAAAGCCGAATATTGATCTGTCTCTAAATTGGAACGCGGGAGGGGGAAAAAACAATAATGTTAGATTCCCAGTAACATGAAATTACACGCCGAAACAGAGTGCGCTCTGCCCCGGCCTGTCACCATCCAGCTGCACAACAGTTTCTCAGCGGGAGCAAACTAGAGTCTCACACACACAGCCAGACTTGGTTACAGCATGACTTATGCTTAAAGAGATTCCCTGGAAACAAATTAACAATAATGTAGTGTGATCTGTGTTTACAGCACAGAGACAGATGGAACAAGATGATCACAACGTTATGTTGAGCTCTGGGTTGAACCCACTCCTACTCGTACTGCACTGTAGCGACAAACCATCAACACACCGAAATCTGTCAAACTTCCCTGCATCTCTGATCAATTAATAAGCAGAATCAGAAATGTTATTGACAACTGGGTCGCAGTTCCAAAGTCTCCTCCTGAAGTAGGACATGGAAATCGAACCATTTAAACCCATATGCTTCAGTTGTCCGGGAACCACATGTGTCTATCATTTGTCCCTTCCTATAGTTTTTATTATATCCAATCTTTGATGGAAACAAGCACAAATCATTTATTTTAAGATGACAAAAAAGGCCATTCCAAAATACGTGATCACACCATCCTCTCTACAGGTAAGGCTCACACAGTATTCATATGGCTGCTCTTTCAATCCTGACTACTACTCGGTCTTATAGGCCCATTGTAATGAGCGGTCCCTGCCACTGTTTCTCCCAATGGAAACACTGTCTCCAGGACTTTTCTCTGTTATCCTTTTAGCCTAAATGTTTTAATGTACCTCTGTGCTATTATTATTATTATTATTATTAATTAAGTGTGTGACAACCCTGGGGTTGTCAGGGTAACCCAGATGGTTGTCATGATTTCTAACCTGGTGCCTGTATTGCAGAGATGATTGGAGGGCGGAATTTGCCATCAGTGAGGATCTGGCCCACCTGGTGCTGCCTCTATATAAGAGGCTACTGGGCCATTCTCACACTCTCTGACCTGGCTCCAAGATGGGAGCACTTTAACCCTTTTTCCTTTTTGTTACAGTTAATAGATGATTTGCGCACCCACACAACATGCTACACTCATCCACACACTTGCACACATCACTGATACTACTGACTTCCATGATTCTGTATGAGTTGATTATTCTATTTTGTTGATTTAAGGGTTAAGTAATAATAAAATAATGTAAAATGTTCTGGGTTTGTGAGCTTCCTCTTTGTTACGAATTGAGCCATTCGTAACAAGTGTTTAATCAAAACTCAAAACATTTCCAAATCGCAAATCCATTGCAAACTCTTCCGAGCCTTGAACAGTTTTTGCCTAGATCTATCTGGGTCTGACACAGGCTTTACCCAAACAACTTTTTACGTGGCTGTCTGGGGCGATTTGTCAGAAAGGTCCAGACTGAAATGATAACAAACTGCATGTTTAACTCCCATGTTTCTCCCCCCCCCCCCCCCCCCACCCCCTCCTAAAAAAAAACTCACTCTAACAAGGCGTACAGGCCTCTCTACCTAGAGAGTTAGCGCTTCACGACTTCGACAAATAGACTTACACCTCTCCCTCCATCTCCCGCTTGAGCAGAACTCGGGGAAAAGGCAGGCGCCCGTCTACTTTCCTTCATCTCCCCTCTGTCTCTCTCTCTATATTAAATCGACCAATCAGGGGGTGTCAGTCATGCATCCTGGCTCGCGGCTGACAAGTTGGCAGTTGCGATGCGAGAGCGGTTCATTCATTCCGATGACACTCTGCCAATATCTGTGTGGTGGGAGCAGCATGCCTTCTGCCTCTTTGCTCTTATAGGCGGCGGAAACAGACTCGCCGGCATAGAGGAAGGAAGAGAGAGAGGGGCATCGAACCGAGCCGAATTAAAAGCTTTGACTGGAAGTTCTCAGATCCGGGGTGTCTTGACTTGTCGGGTTTGAAGTGTGACTGATAACACAGGAGAGGAAAGTTTACTGAGGAAACAGCTTGTCTTCTTGCCAGCAAAGCTTGATCTTTAATGTTTGTGGATGCAGGACTTATTGGCAGAAAGAAGTGTGTGTGTGTGTGTGTGTGTGTGTGTGTGTGTGTGTGTGTGTGTGTGTGTGTGTGTGTGTGTGTGTGTGTGTGTGTGTGTGTGTGTGTGTGTGTGTGTGTGTGTGTGTGTGTGTGTGTGTGTGTCTCTTTACTGTCTGAAGAAACTTCGGGGCATATTGATGTAGCCAGGAGGGTGCTGTGGAGAGAGCAAGTTCTGTTCACTGGGCCTGAACTGTTACCAGAGGGGGTCCTTTGGGGCCCCAGAGCATCACCAATAATCACAACTTCACTTCATAGTCCTCCGTAATGCCTCACACATACAGCGATGGTCCACCTCAACTCACCTCACTGTGAAGTGCATCTTAATGTCAATGTCGCCAAAGGCTACATCAGTCTCTTTGAAGTGAATGTGAATAATGAGCATGTTCATTGAATTTAACTAGAATTGAATTTGTTATATTTTTAATAGGCATTAGCTCCTGCTTCGTTTGATAATCAAGGAATGATGCTCCTGAGCTGCGGATTCAAACTTGCGATATTGTTTGCCAAAGATTTAAACTAGGAAACATGTAGTACTACAGTAGAGTAGCAGTAGTAGTATTAGAAGTAGTACTGTAATAGTATTAGTAGTAGGAATACTAGTACATCTATATGTTTTAGCTTAACTCTGACTCTGACCTAGAAATCATTTGCATTGCTAATAGTCCAGTCATTTTAGGCCAAAATTTGTCCAAACCTAGAACAAATTGCAATAGTAGCAAACTCAACTGATTTTGTATCCTCAATATGTCCTTAGTGAGGGAAAAAAAGTCCCAAGGAATCCCACCGGGGCAAAGTTTTGAAAACGACCTATCTACCTTCACTTACTATACACTACAATATAAAGGAAAAAATGACTGAAAAAAAATCTGCTTTAAGTGGGATGTGAGGGGTCAAACTAGGGGTTTGTCATCATGCTGAATCCATTGCAGGCATTTGTTTTGCACAAAAAACATTCTGTGGGCTAGAAATGGCCTTAGAAAACAATACACGTATGGGTGCGTTTTCATGTTAGTCGGAGGCCTTAGGGTTTTTTTTTCTCGTGCTAATCAGTCTAAAAGTTCAAAATTTTGCACAGATGTAGCTCAGGGCATGCTCTAATGATTTAGCTAGGGCGCCCGAGTCTGCGACCTTCGGGGTCGCCACAGCACCAACAAAACTCTGAAAAGTGATGACTCATCACTTTTCATCACTAAAGTCGATGGGAGCCCAACTTGATTTGGCCGCTGTGGCGACCCCGAATGTTGCAGACTCGGGCGCCCTAGCTAAATCATTAGAGCATGCCCTGAGCTACATCTGTGCAAAATTTTGAACTTTTAGACTGATTAGCACGAGAAAAAAAAAACCCTAAGGCCTCCGACTAACATGAAAACGCACCCATACGTGTATTGTTTTCTAAGGCCATTTCTAGCCCACAGAATGTTTTTTGTGCAAAACAAATGCCTGCAATGGATTCAGCATGATGACAAACCCCTAGTTAGACCCCTCACATCCCACTTAAAGCAGATTTTCTTTCAGTAATTTTTTCCTTTATATTGTAGTGTATAGTAAGTGAAGGTAGATAGGTCGTTTTCAAAACTTTGCCCCGGTGGGATTCCTTGGGACTTTTTTTCCCTCACTAAGGACATAATGAGGATACAAAATCAGTTGAGTTTGCTACTATTGCAATTTGTTCTAGGTCTAACCCTAAAATGACTGGACTATAAGGGTTTTCTCCGTTTTACCAAGTCACCATTCCTGTTCACACCCTTTACCTCCGACTTCTACAGCGACTCGAAGAGATTTCACCTACCGCCATTGTCAGCTACATCACTGGTGACAGCATGGTCGAGCATGATGCCCCTGTGGAGAGGTTGGAGTGGAGTGACGGTGACCGGTTCAGATAATTTCATTGTAGCCTATCTTCTCAACAGTTATCAAATGCATGTAGACCTTGCTGTAGACTGTAGAGGCTATCTGTGTTGCCGTTGCCAGTCCAGTGTCTTGTTCAGGTCCGCGCCCAGGAACTTGCAATTGTTCACAATCTCTACCAGCTCCATGTGGATGGCGCTGGGGACCAGCGGTACACTTTTGCTCATGTGCTTTGGTAGTCCTTGGCCTTGCTTGTGTCGAGCTGGAGGTGGTTACCACAGTTACACATTCCACAATGTGCATAATATCTGCACACAATGCAAATGATTCTTGCTTACTATGCACATTGTGCTATTTATAATAACCAGGGCTAACATAGGTGGTGTAAAGTGATGATTAGTCCGGGGCTTTGGGGTGCTTCCATAAGTCTTATGTGGCATCCTATATTAAAATTGCCTAATGGGTGGACAATGGACGTAACTAATGTAACTTCCGGACCTGCGACCTGCGAGGCACACTGTTGCTCTAATCCACACCAGACTTTATTTTTGGTGAAATGAATACATAGGACCACAATGAAAACAAGTCCCCAGGACTTTTTGGTGTTAACCTTTCAGTCATGGGCTCATTGTCTGGCGCACGGGGCACAGTTGCGCCATTTCACACCTAACTTGGGCCGTAGCCATGGCCCATGGGCCAGTGGTGCAGTTTGGATTGGATTTCAAATGTTCCAATCAGACATATTTATTTAAATGAATAATGCTCAGTTTTTGTTCAGTTATGTTGGGGGCCTTTTTAGTCAATAGTCAGTGGAGACAGAATAGAAGGGAAACAGGGAGAGAGTAGGGGAGTGACATGCAGCAAATGGTCCAGCCAGCCCAGGAAACCTGGATCTCGTTGTCAGGCATTGGAGCAGTGGTTCTCCTTTTTTTGGGCTCTGGTCACCCCTGTAAAAAAAAAAAAAAAAAAAAAGAAGAAATCATCCACAGCAACCCGGAATTACATTAAAATATTTTCCCCTATCCACGATTTTCCTACGCCCCATAGTGCATTGCGCAGACGTTTGCACCGATCTTCCGCCGCCGATTTACAAGCTCACAACGTGTTGCATCTGCGACGCGACGTGAGCTTGTATGTCTGCTGTTAAACCCGGAAGTTTGGTCCTGATAGTCTCCAGTAAACCCCCGGGGAAAATTGTGGATAGAGTTTGTCACAAGGAAAGCTTGAGAGTATCTGCTTCCATTAGGACTGGGGGGTAATTAGTGACGCGTTGTGAGCTTGTAGATCTGATCATTTTGGCGAAGACATTGGAATGGAAAAAGAACGCACCAAGTACAGTGCAACTCAGGTCCGTTTTACTAAGTATCCACAAGTTTCCAACGTCCCATCGTGCATTGCGCAGAACACGTGCGGCATTTCCGGCGTCGCAGCCGAGTGTGATCTACAAGCTCACAACGGTTGCGTCTGCTGGATGCGTCCCACAAATAATTCTACAGTAAATTCTGGCGGAAACAGGTAGATAGAGGGTCGTTAAACTGAAATGATATTGATGAATTACAAAAATTCATTCCAAATTCCGTCACGTCACCCACGTTGAGAACCGCTGCATTAGAGCCTATGTGACATGACGCACCCTAACTACCCAGCCATGGGGTCGCCCATAGGGCCCTCATTTTAATGAAATCCTTTAAATGATAGCCTGTGCTGCAATCTGACTATTAGCAGCAATTTTACACACAGCCACAGAAAACTCTATTCTGATAGTGTTGCATCTATGGAATGCTGTTAATTATACGTGCAGTGCTATAATTTCCTTTAGCACACGGCATGAGTTCTGATGTTTTGCTCCTAATGAGAGCCCTGTCCCAAGTGGGTGAAAGCATTCTGGGCTAAAAAAGAAAAACTAATTAAGTGGCAATTAACCAGTGTTGTCTGCCAGGAAAAAAACTAAACATAGTCAGGGCAATTTAGTTGGAATGTGCCCAAACGGCTTCTCGTTAGACCAAGCTCCGCTGTGTCAGCCTTTGTTGGTGTCATTAAAATGTTGGGTTTTAATTCTGTGATTGTCACATGATTTTTGTTTCGCTGTCACAGTGTGTGTGTGTGTGTGTGTGTGTGTGTGTGTGTGTGTGTGTGTGTGTGTGTGTGCGTGTGTAGGCCTATATACAGTGGTGTAGTACTGTACTTAAGTACAGTTTTAGGGTATTTGTACTTGAGTATTTCCAATATTCAGTACTTTTATTTTACTCCACTACAACTCAGATCCAAATGTTGTACTTTTAGAACTAGTTACTTTGCAGATATAAATTATAATATAAAAAACACATACACTAGTAAGACACCTGAGGGTGGAATGCGACCTCAGGGTGACATGCGACCTCGCCCTAAAGGGCGAGGTCGCGCCAATTCTTGACCATCTGGCCAACCACAGCGTTTCTCTGACGATTCTAGTTGTTATCATTCTGGGGGGAGTTTGTTCATGTTTTTGTGTGGGTATCAACCCTAGGAGACACGGGGAGAACATGCAAACTCCACACAGAAAGGCCCTATCGCCAACCCCACCTAGGGTGTGAGCGATAGGGCCTAAACATGGAGATGTGGAGAACACTATATATGGAGATAGTCCAGTCCATCATGTCATATGGGACTACCGTCATAGACAGTAGCCATTGTTAGGCCGGAGTCAATGGCTGTCTGTCTGACTGTCTGTACAGGAAGTGATGTCACATGACATACTTTTTATGCCCATATATGAGTCATTCTGTACCACATCTCCATGTTTAGGCCAAACAGGTTTGCTCCATTTCTCCATGTATAGGTCCAAATGACCAACGTCGAGCTTGACAAGGAGGATACCGCACATTGTACCTCATCCACCATTTCTTCTCTCTCCTTTTGGTATCCTCCTCCTCCTTTTTTTCTTTTTTATTCTTCTCTTTTTTTCACAGCCGCCCCCATATTTACTTTAGAAAATATATATTAAATTCTAAGAGTGTTTCGAGTACCAGTTTGATACAAGAGCGAATAAGCGCTACACTTCTGGAATCCTGTGCGTCGACTTAAAGTCGGATCCAGGCCTAATAACTTTATCTAGCCGCCCCCGTTGCCACCTCCTTTTCTTTTCTGAGACACATTGTACCTCATCCACCCTTTCTTCTCTCTCCTTTTGGTATCTTCATCCTCCTCCTCCTTTTTTTGTCTTTCTTAGTCTTGTGTATCCTTCTCTTTTGGCTACTGTCTATGACGGTAGTCCCATATGACATGATGGACTGGACTATCTCCATATATAGTGTTATCCACATTTCGTGTAGCCGCCCCGTACAGGAAGTGATGTCACAACTCGCTGACATCACACTGACATCACAGGGGTACGGAAGGACACTCAAGCGACACGGTTCTTCAGAGTATATGCGACCTTCGGTCGCAATAACCACTTTAGCCTTATTTTATCCCATGGCTATGATGCGACACGTTGTGAGCTTGTAGATCGGCTATTTTCAAACTTTTTGTACTTTTACTTTTGGTACTTTTAGCACATTTTGATGCCAATACTTTTGTACTTTTACTCAAGTACATTTTGAATTCTGGACTTTTACTTGTAACGGAGTATTTCTACATGGCAGTATTAATACTTTTACTCAAGTAAAAAAGTTGAGTTTTTTATCCACCACTGCCTATATATATACATACATATCGTCGTTGTCGGGTGGAAACCTTGTATGTCCAAAACCGTTTGTTTTGTGTTTGTCACTTTTAAAACGATTTAAACTAGTGAAAACAGCCGATCTACAAGCACACAACGCCTCGCACCGCGAGGCGTTGTGTGCTTAGATCAGCTGTTTTCACTACTTTTGTGCAACGGCCTTGTATGATGAAGCAGGGCTTTACTTTGCGAAAAAATGTACAAATTTGAAACTTGGAGATACGAGGTTTCTGCCTGACAGTGACGATATATATATATGCTCTCATATAAATAACAAAGGCCTGCAGAGTCAAACAAGGACACGAGAGAAAGGCCAGGAGGGATTATTTCACTTTGTGGAAAAAAAGCCCAATGCATGAGCTGCATGTTTTTGGTGTTAAGTGGGATACATATGGCCCCTAACGCTGGGTGACAGAGTGTGTGATGTTTTCCTATCTTTCATTATCAGCCGGGCAGCGCGGCCCGCCAGGCATTACCTGTTGAGGGCCGAGCCGGAACGCGGACCTGATGGACAGATGGATGGGATCGTTGATGAATGCCTGGCAGGTGCTTTGTCAGTCTGGAAGGCAATCTAGGGCCCGCGGGGAGGGAGAAACCATTTAGAGTGCAGGGCCACCTCTAATGTCTCTTATACCATGTCACCCCCTCCATGTGCACGCGCGCACACACACACGCACACACATGCACACACACGCACACAAGCACACACGTACACACACAGCCATCCCAATTAAATTATGGCGTCGTGCTTGGTTCTAACGAGGCTGTTTAAACATGCCTCGGTCACCCATAACAAGGAAAACCCCGTAATAGTCCAATATCTAGTCGGGGTTCTAATTTAGAAAAATGTCCGTAGAGGAGGTCAATCTCCTCTCCTCATACGCTGGTGAGTGATAGATCCAATACCTTTGGAATCAGATAAAACTTTGACGAATGGCCCTGCATGCGTCACCGCCGAGCGGGGTTGGGTTGGGGCGAGACACGGGGAGCTGCTGTATAGCTGGGGCGCTCGCTGCTGTGTCCGCGGACAGCCACTGTCCCTCTGCCCCATCACAGCACCACTGGCTTTGATCAATGGGACGGCGGTCCAGACACGCACACGCGCGCACTCACACATGCACGCACTCACACGTTTGTATATACTACTGTGTACTTGTGAGGACACATTTTAACATAGCGCTTTTATGAATGGCATTTGTACCATATTTTTGCCATTTTAACCCGAAAGCCTAAAATGACAATAGCTGATCTACAAGATCACAACACATTGCAACAACTAATCAGGAATCAGGAATTTAGCCTCTAAATGCCTAATCTAAACCTTAACCTCAACCTGAATATTAACTCTATCAAACATACATTTTGTTAACCATAAAACATCAATTAATCTTGTGGAGACCATGGGACATTGTCCTCACAAAGTCTATTTCTCAAAATCTACTACTGGTGGGGACATCTGGCCCTCGTAAGTACAGTAACACACACACACGCTTGCGCGCAAGCAGACACGCACACACACACACGCACACGGACAGACAGGTCCTGGGCCCGTCATCACATGATTAAAAGGGCCTGAGGATATTGCTTTCCCACCATGCACCCAACCCAAAAGAAAAGCAAGAAGAGGGAAAAAAGAAGGAAAAAGAATTCGAAAACCCTTCATAAAACTAAGACGACAGCGTCCTCCCCACCAATGCTTTTCTCTGTGCCTTTCCTCTATGATTTAGACTGATCAAAAAGACAGGACATCACTGCACGCTATGATACTGGCTCGATGTTCACCCCAGAAGAGGGATGCTATGGCTCATGTGGTTAAATTACTGCTAATTAATGACACAAAATAAACCCGGTGTGTAGAGACCTTAAAGGACCAGGTCACCTCTGGGACAACCAGATCTTATTTTATTGTTGTGTGGGACACGATCAACACAATCCTGAGTTATTTTTTGTGTTCAATCTGTGTTTTTAGATATGTTAGTATTTCAGCATGCTACAACTGGTCATATGATGCATTTTGCATCATATGACCAGTTGTAGCATGCTGAAATCGGCTGAAATACTAAAATATCTAAAAACACAGATTGAACACAAGAAATAACTCAGGATTGTGTTGATCGTGTCCCACACAACAATAAAATAAGATCTGGTTGTCCCAGAGGTGACCTGGTCCTTTAACATGATTGAACAAAACTTGACTTTTTTCATGTCACACATACATGACAATAGACAGGAGACATTGCTGCGACAGCACAGCCTGGTTCCAGACCGTGAATCGCTAGCCACGCCTCTTTAAAAATATGTTTTAGGTGATTCAGGGGTCTGGTGACGGTCTCATTGAAGAGGTTTTCCACGGTTGAAAATCCGTATGGCGAATCAGCGTCACTTCAACTCGATGACGTCCGGGCTTGTGAGCAGCGTGGGTGGGGTTTTCCCAGAACTCATGTGCGATTCCAAGTAACCCGACTGAGCTATGGGGTGGCATAGCTCAGGGGTAGAGAAACCGTTATTAGAGCACAAAGGGTTCCCGAAAGGTTCCCAGTTCGAATCCGGGCTCTAATGTCGAAGGGTCCTTGAGCAAGACTCTGAACCACTAATTGCTCCAGGTGAGTAGGTTGGTGCCTTGCATTGTTTCCTCCACCACCGGTGTACGAATGTGTGTGTGAATGGGTGAATGTAATGCACAATCTATGTAAAGCGCCTTGGATAAAAGCGCTATATAAATGCACCATTTACCATTTAACCCAGCGCCGCCGCCGCCGGACCGTACCGCACATTCCCAAACATAAACATTGCGTCGCCCGCTGTGGTAACATGCAATCGTATCGATCTCGCTATGAAACATCAGTAGCAGACATGTTTTACTGTGTTTGATTACTAGTTCGTAGCACTCCTATTCTGCCTGTTTCTTTGGTTAGCAAGTAGCAAGCAACAGGCTAGCCCCTGCCACATAACACCAATAACAACTACGGTATGTCCTCTGCTTTGCTACTGTTGTGATTGGTCAGGCGGTGCACCAATCGCAGAAGACTGCGACCCCATCCCAGAAACTGCTGTAGATGGAAGCACTTTCAGACTGAATAATGGAGTGAAACGAAATGTCAATTCAGGCTGAGTGTCAGGCTAGCGATAGCAGGTCTCATGTTATCTACAACTTTGTGAAACAGTGGAATTGTATGTTGTGATTTCATCAAATGTTATTAGCAAGGGCAAGTACAGGACCCAGAATTGATCCAGAGAAATTAGGGGACTTGACATGGATGGATGGATGGATTGATAGATATTCCATTATATATTCTATATAATTATGTCATGACACAATGACATCAAAACATCATCATCACAACAGATATAATTGTCCTTCAAAAGTAATCGTCCATTTAACAAAGTGTCATTCAACAACTTGTTCCAACTAATTAAGCTGTTGTTAAACAACATATCCTGTACATTATTCCCACTGATTCACAGTGGTGCTGGAGTGTGACATGTTTCACCGGACGATACATCTAAAAGGAGGACCTAAGAATGCCTATCATGCAGCTGTGGTAGTCGGACACCAGCTGTACTCATCTGGAGGACAACAGAACTACACGAACAACAGGGATCAGATTGAAGTCCACATCTTCAATACATAATTGCGTTGGATGAAGTTTCCCCCAGTGACAAGTGGAAGAGGACAAAGTCCCACTGAGGTCCCCTCCGGGTGCTGGGGCCACACAGCTGTGCTGGTAGAAGAAGTTGTCTACATCTGGGGAGGGTATCCTTACTGCAATGTGCTGTATGCCTTTGATGTCAACACCCACAGCTGGTTCAAACTGAATATGTCTGGGACTATTCCAGAAGAAAGGGGTCACCACTCAGCCTGTGTCCTGGAGAAGGTCATGTATGTGTATGGAGGACGCACCCGGCTGACTGGATGGACTAATGACATGCATGTACAAGTTGGACACCAGCACAATGGTCTGGTCTTTAATTAACACCAGAGGAACTCCACCTCCTTCATCACAACACAACACTCTGCCACCCTCATTGGAACAAAGATGTTTGTATTTGGGGGCTCGGGGGACCAGGGCTACGTCTTCAACAAGGTCACAGTGTTTGACACAGAGACCAACTGCTGGCTGAGCATGCCTTCTGCACACCTCCTCCCAGAAGAACGTTCAGATCATTCAGCCTTTGCCTACAATGGAGAGCTGTACATATTTGGTGGCTGTAACGCAAACCGGGTGTTCAATTATCTGTGGAAATTCAGTCAGAGACCTTTTCCTGGAAGCAGGTTGAGCCCAGGGGGAAAGAGCAGTGTAAGATGTGCGCGATGTGCTGTTGCATGGTGGGAGATTGTATCATCATCCATGGAGGAAGCAAAGGAAACAACCTCACTTCTGGTGACCTGTACGTCCTAGACTTAAATCCCAGCCTGAAGATGTTATGCAAGCTAGCAGTCACTCAGCATGGTCTGGAGCAGTCTGAACTCCCACATGACATCATGGGAACTGGCAACCATGACTACCAACAGTAACAGAAAACAATGACATAGCTCACACACGCACGGACGCACGCACGCATGCACGCACGCACACACACACACACACACACACACACACACACACACACACACACACACAATAAATACACACATTAATGTAAATAAATACATAAATAGGTAAATAAATGTATACATACAAGTGGCAACAGGGTCCAAGCATAGAAGATGGTTATGAGATCACGATGAAGAGGAAGATTAAGATGAAGATGAAGGAAAAGGTTTCAGGAGAATAAGATGAAGACGATACAGAATAGCTTTGTTGACAGTGCGATTTTAACTCACAACCCTACATGTAGAGCTGGAGTAACACTGCTGTTAAATTCATCACTAAACCCGATGCACCCATATATACCTCCCAAAGCTGTTCCAAGTCGCTCTGTCTACCCCCAATTATATAAGTCAGTCTCTCCAGCCCAATAGAGTTCATGAGTTCTCGATGCCACATTCTCAACGTGGGGGCATCAACGTTTTTCCAGCATAATGCCACCACCCTTCTAGCTTGGAGAAGACCAACATCTAAGATTTTTGTTAGTTTTGCTGGCTGTATAAAGTTCTTCGGATAGATTCCTGGTTGCATCTTTCTTGTTAAAAATGTAACTTTCCAAATATGGACTGGAGATGACTGACATCGTAGACCACATGAGACTGACACAGTCAGCTATAAGCTATATTTTCATCCATGCCGTATCCCTTATCCCTAAACTTCTTGGTCTTTTATTACTATTTTGAAAAACATTTTAAAATACTTAAAAATAGCCGATCTACATCGACACGTTGTGAGCTTGTAGATCAGCTATTTGAAATATTCAAAAATGTTTTTCAAAATAGTCAAAAATGGCTAAAACGTTTAGGGAGAAGGGGTAAGGCATGGACGAAAATAGAGCCCACTGCAGTATATCCATATATGGGCATTCCAAGATATGGGCTTAACTCATTTGACGCCCACGAGGTGTCAACGCGTCAATCTCTTTGATGTCTACGTGTGCCCATCGACGCGTTTGACGCGTTGTACAGTAAACTATACTGTACTGTAGCTACTGTACTTGGCTACCGCGGTGATGAAACAAACTCCATTTCCCAAAATGCAGCGCAAAATCACGTGACCAGGAAGTGCTGTCTGCCTCGTTCACTGCCCTGTAAAGCTGCTGCACAAACATACAGTTTTCTCCGGATCTTTTCTATTTTTTCTTTTCACGTTCAAAATGCGGCCTTCTCTACCGGCCGTCACACAAACGCTGTGGCGCAGGATTGTTAAAAATCGGTCCTGACTGAAAGAAAAGATTTTCGCGAAATAAACAGGACATGCTTGGATTACATTTACTCTGATTACTTTTTTCGCCAGGACCTCGAAGGTATAGGCAAAATGGAGGGTTGCCATGGGCACCAGCAAATTAACCCTTGCATTCATCGTCGGCACCCGCTGTGTTAATATTGATGACATCATGGATCTCCATATAATTATGGGCATAAAAGGGACAAGGACGGAATGGTTAGCACCGCTCCAATAGGGACAAGGACTGAAAAATACAGAGATATTTGCAAGTGAGTGACTCCCATCAAGGCAACCACACTTGTTATTGATTATGTGTGTTAATAGGACCTTAATTTAAAGTGCTTCAATTCAATGATCTCTGGAAAAATAAACTATAAATGTTGTCATTTGTGACTAAAAGTTATTAATATTTCATACTGTACTGTACCTTAAAGACAGTGGTGTAAAGTAATGTCGAATGTACAATACTCAAGTACTGTACTTAACTCAGTTACTGCCAATTAAATATGCCTTCTTTGGGTTCTCCCTGCCAGCCCTCTCCATAGACATCCATGTAATTTATAGTGCACAGATCATGCACGCCCATGCACAGATCATGCACCATGTTTGTGCAGGCTGTTCACAGCTTTCAAACAAAAAAAACAGATTGGAAATCCGTTCAGGCATTCTTGAGATAATAGCCATTATGTTTTACATGTTATGTAAGCAAAGATGGCTATCCTGTATGAAAGATGGGGTGGTATGGGGGTGGAACATGCAAAATCGCGATTGAAATCATGTTTACTAGATTTAATGGGGTCCAAAAAAGTTTTTTGAAAAGAAAAAAAAAAAAGGGTTTTTTCTAAGTAAAAGTCGATTTAAGTCGTCTGGCAGGGAAGTCCATAGTGAGAAAGTTGATCTAAAAGTCGTTTGGCACTGTAAGGTGAGGTAGGCCTATTCTTACTTTAGTGAGTATTTTCCAATTTTACTCTACTCCACTATATCTCATAGGCAAATAGTTTACTTTTACTCCACTACAATTATTTGACAACTTTAGTCACTATGTAGATTTTGATTATTATTAAAGAAACGTACATTAGCCACAACAGCCCCATACATTTCGGCCATGTATGGCAATGCTACTTTGAAAAATACATTTTCATGGCAAGTAATTTTCCAGTATATTTTAAGGGTATGGTAAGTGATTTCACTTAAATTTCAGGTTCAGTTTTCATGTAGGTGACATGAAAACTGAAACTCCAATCATGATCAAGTGGGGCGGGCCTCGGTGCGCATAAGGCCCGCCCCCATCAATCATAATTGGAGGAAAACTTTTCACCCAACAGTTTTTGAAACTGCTTTTTTCTCCTCACAGGAGATAAGGCTGAAGTCCAAATATGGACCAAACACTATAACGAGTAGGCTACTAGAACTACAACATAGACCCATTTTGTTATTATTTGAATTAAATGAAATCATTACCCTACCTTTAATGCTAGACTTTTACTTGAGTATTTCTACTTTGCGGTATTGATACTTTTACTTAAAGCTATGCTGTGTAAGTTGCTAAACTAGTGGTCAGTTGCGGTATTGCTTTTTTCGGCCGTTTTTTGCCTGGAGTCGTCGCGGACCACCGCCGCGGACCACCGGAGCGCCGCCGCAAACCACCGCGACCGATACAAATCCGTGGAGGGGTAGAACCATGGGTAGAACGTAATTTTCTGGCCAGGATTTGGGGATTAAGAGGTTAAGAATCCTTCACCATGGTAAACCGTGGTAAACACTGTAGCTGAGCGAGGCTACTTCCTGAAGACACGGCAGATAAGCTGTGATTGGCCGGTAGTGTATCATGTGTGTATGATCCGCGATGTGATTGGCCAACGTATACACAACGTATACAGATGATGCAGATGACGTCATTTTTCCGCAAAATTCTCCCCCCCCTCACGGCTCATAGAAAACATATAAAGAGAAGGCTTTAGAAGCTGAAAATAACGGAGTGGGTGTTCTAAAACTTTAGCGATTTAACAGTTAGGACAATTTTAAGATTTGTTTTATAAAAAAAGTTACATTTAAAGGTATATTCAGTGATTGGATTTCATTCAAATAAAAATATAATTGGTACATTTTCCAATCATTCTCCTGACTAGAATGTGTGCTGACCATAAGGACTTCCACCATGGCCTGTGTTACGAGCATAGCTAGACTTGGTTTTCAGAGGTGGCCAGCCAGTCCTCGACCAATCAGGGTAGAGTATGGCCGTAGTTATGTTATGATGGTCAAAATAAAAGTTTTGAGAACCACAGTCACTCTGAATTAAGAATGTCTGCTAAACGCCTAGATTGTAAACTACTGAACTCAATGCCACAGTCTTGTAGTAAATCAGTATCATACATATCCTGAAGCTGGAGACGTAGGCCTACCGATATTCAGTGATTGGGTCTAATGATCAAAACGAGAACATTATAATGGTGTGAAAAATCTATAAAAAACTAAACATTTCCACGCTGTAAGGCCAGTAAGGGCCAAGATGACCCCCGGCCACTTTCATTATCACTGAATACACCTTTAAGTAAAAAAAGAATGTGAGTATTTCTTCCACCACTGCTTATAGACCCTCCCTTTGCTTCAATCGCAACCTTTCTGACGACTTGGCTGGCCGATTAGCATCATGGCAGAAAGGAATAAATGCTAATAACACTGCATGCTGCTAATTGGCCCCGTGCTCTGCAACAGATCTGTAGCTAAGTCTCCAACATTGTGCCTAACGGTGGCCGAAGGGCATATAGCTCCCATCATTAAAGAGATGTAGAGTTATCATCTATTTGTGATTCTCTCTCTCTCTCTCTCTCTCTCTCTCTCTCTCTCTCTCTCTCTCTCTCTCTCTCTCTCTCTCTCTCTCTCTCTCTCGCAATGTTTTGTCACTTCCTGTTTAGCCAGTTTCTGGTTTCAGCAGGAAAACAAGGCAGAGGTGCATAGGCCTACTCTTTATTTCTTTATTTTTTTATCCCACGATTTTGTAACCTCCCCCCCGGCTTTGCCAGGGGGAGGCATTATCGAGACCAGGATTACTGCATGTTTTTTGTGATGGTAACTACCCTAGGGAAGAACATGCAAAAGAGGTGCATACTCTGAAATAAATCCATTCACTTGAAGTCTTAAAAGAAGCAATTTGAAGTTGATCAATTTGACAGTAGACACACTGATGATGTATTAGTGATGAATTTGTAAAAATAAAAATAACAAGTTTGATGAAGTTATTTATGTGATTGGAACCATGCAGTGAGTTTGAGTTCAACTGTAGTAATCATCCTAACTGCTACCATCCGTAGTACAAAACAACGGTGTAAATTAATGCGTGCAGCAATGTACCATAGATGTAATGAGTCAAGAATAGCCTATGGAATATGTTTTTTTTTTCTTATTATTTATAGTGAGGAAGTGTGACAGTAATAGCCTACTCAACTTTACGACAACGCTGTCTTCTTCGTTCTTTGGCTATGGTTTAACTTGGTGTTTAATCAGTTACCACACACTGTATGAGAACACTACATTGAAAAGGCATAATTGGATGTTTTGACAGGTCGTAAGATGGCCGCCAGAGCAGGCAGTGGTCTGTATCCAGTGGAACAGCAAGACATCAGCATCCTCCACATGTATGGCGTGAACCCAGGCTGAAGCAGAAGCTGCCAAGGTGAGTGTCATATCCTCACTATCGTGCAGAAACCTTGTATCTCCATATACTGAATTAAAGGGATATTCCACTTTAAAAAAAACCTTTGGTCATTTTAAGTCTTTCTGTGGCTTTTATAAATATTGAACCAATGAAACGTAGCACAAGAACGCAACACATGCCATATGCTGGTTGGACAATTAGCCAACAAAAACAAATTGCTCATTGATCATCCTACTCCATACCCTCTCCAAACACCATAACATGCAATATAATTTGATGACAAATTATAAATGTTTATTGATCTTAAAGCTGTTTTTTTTTAATCAATAAAAGTTCCAATGTTGTATCCCCCAAATCATAAAAATCCCAATGACTTCTGTGTCCCGAGACCTTACACTCGAAAATCCATGCCAACTTAATAACTTTGACCAGGTGAATGTGTTAATGGATTACTATTTTAAATAATTACTTCTTTGTAAACCAACAATTTGCTTACACGACCTTATTGAGAGGTTTTAAAGTTTTTCAAACTAGTCACTAGAGTGGTCTTTAAGTTAATTAATTGACTAAGTAAACGTAACTGTTTTAAAGTAAAAGTAACTTTAAACAGTTTCTCACGGCTGCACCAGATAGTCATGAACTTTACAGCCTACCTTCTCTCAGTCTAGGAGACTTCCTCTGCTGAACTCAGAGTGGCTTTGGGAAGTGTTGTTTTATTTGGCAGCACAAACAGGAGGAGAGGAAATTAAACTAGTGACACTCGATCCTTTCATATGCCCCAAACGCACACACATGCATACGCACGCACACGCGCACACGCGCACATGCACATGCACATGCACACGCACATGCACACGCACATAATGTGAGCAAATGCGTTTCCATGCATTCAAGAGGAGTTTGTGTTTGCAATGCATTAATATGTTTATGTGTATGTTGGTCAACTTTTGTGCATGTGGGTCTTCATACTGTGTAGATGTGCCATTTCAAAACCTCACTTGTCCTGCCATTGGCTAGACAGTACATTTTTCAGGGGATTTGCAGACCACTGAGCTTGTAGATCAATTGTGTTATTTTTATGACCTTCTCTGACTTAAAAGTTTAAATCTACCTATATGAAGGTGGATTCTGCTTTTCAATGATTGGATTTGGGAATGGATCGGTTCACTGTCAGGCAGAAACCTTATATCTCCAAGTTTCAAATTTGCACGCTTCTTCGTAAAGTAAAGCTTCACCGCTTCATCATACGAGACTGTAGCACAAAACTAGTGAAAATAGCAGATCTGCATGCAGTGCGTTGTGTGCATAGATCGTATATTTTCTATTAGTTTAAAATGTTTTTTTTTTATCATAAATACAAAACGATTTTGGACATACAAGGTTTCCAACCAACAGCAACAACATACACATACACTTTCTTGTCTTTGGTCTTCCTGCATACCTGACTATTTCATCCTTCTACTGCTTGTATCCCTGGCTCTCTGTAACGCCATGGCTATAGACTTTCTCCCTGTCCGTCTCTCTTGTCTGTGTGAATGTCAGCGGCGTTTGGCAGCTCCTCTGTGTGTCCCATGCTGGTAAGGAGGTTCTTGTCTGTGACCACCTTATGCAAAGCGTTGCATTAGTCACCGGCTAGGCTCCACTGACACGCCTGCAGCGTGAGGGAGATTAATGCCTGCTAGGGACACTTTATTATCCCCACTCTCTCTCTCTCTCTCTCTCTCTCTCTCTCTCTCTCTCTCCACCCAGTCGTTCTGCCTCTCCGACCGGCCCCGCGATTAATTGTCTTCCTTCCTCCCTCCCTTTCTCTCCTCCCTCACAACTCTCCTTCCATCTCTCTCCCGTTTCTCCAGTAGTTCTCTCCACATCCGTCACTCCAGTAAGAGAGAGAGAGAGGGGGGGGGGGAGTGACAATGCTGAGGTGGTGGTGGTGGGAGGGGGGTTACGATACGGGCACAAGCATGCATCTGCCCATGACCCCCTCAGCACAACCGCACAAAATGCTCTTAATTCCCCTTCACCATCAAACACATGCACACATAGACATCAAGGGGGCTTGAGCCCCTGCCCTTTTACCTGTCTGTAAAAAGTGCCCTCTCCAGACCATGAATGCAGTTTTTACTATGGTGAAAGACATGCAAATGTCATCTTTCCATGTCATACCTGAAGGCAGTGTTCAAGAGAATTGCCTTGTCCAAGCTCTCCTGAACTTAAATACAACATCTTGTGTTAAAAGATTTGCCCTCTCTGTGCAGAAATCCATGCTGTACACCACCTCTCCAGTATTGCCTTTTTATGCTTAGTTTAGTGTGGTATCAAGTACTGAAAAACGCGCTGTGAGCTTTGAGGTCGGCTATTTTCAATATTTTCACCAAAAGGCCCTTTTAGAAATGTTAGCCCCTGCCTATCTAACATTCCCTGCACGTACCTGTTCACTATAGCCATAGCTGTTGGCCTATCATGTAAAAGCCAGGTTTAGGAGATGCTAATTGTGCAAGTGTATTCACTGAGGGTAAACAGCAACAGGAAGTGTACTGTATATGTGTCTGTTTTCAGAGAGACATGTAGGGAACGGCAAAATCGCACGCTTTCGAACGACAATCATTACGACCGGAGGGTTAGCGACTCACTCCACAGAGGTTAGGGTTAGGGTGAGGGTTAGAGTCGGGTGTCGAAAAGATGACATGTAGTAACAGTCATGTAGTAATTATTCCCCAGGCTGTGTTATGCGTTGTATATAGAGCTCAACAGAGGCCGCCCATTTTTGTTTATCCTAAATTTACACAGTAGCCAATTATTGTTTTATAATGCCAATTGATTCCTCCCCACACATATGTTTCTGTGTTGTCACTGCCGTTGTATTCTTCTGACTCAACTGCCAGTGAGGAGAGTAGAGCCTTCGTCCTACTCCTCCCGCCCAACACTCCCGCTGACACTGACAGGTGCCGCCCCAGCCCGTAGGAGTACGTGCAAAGACCATTATCACCCTCCTACCTGCCTGGCTTCCGTCCCTAGCTTCCACGGGCCAATTGTGTTTGCACAGATGCCTGACATAGCCGGTTGCACCAGGGCGGATTGGAACCCACAACCGCTGTGGTGGTGGGAAGGGACATTTCCACTGCTCTTTCCCCCCTCTACCCTCCGTTGAAGACCCATGGCTTTAAAGGTCTTATGACATCAGTCGTTCCAATGCACCATTTACCTGTTACTTTCCACTGTTTGTAATGTTCCAATGCACCGTATTTACCACTTTGGTTGTTGCGTTCCCAAAGAGGCGACGATTAACGGAAAATCTAGGTATATTATCTTTGCAAGTCAAAATGCAACAGAACACGGAGAGAAGAAAAAAACCTGCCATGGCTCACTGGAGTGGAGTTTTCACATTTTAATACACGTTTAAGGACCGGGACAAAGACTGTTATGATTGGTAAAAACAGCATGGCATAATTGCTTTAAAGTTGTACCATGTAACTTTTTTTAGAAAACAAATCTTAAAATTGTCCTAACTGTTAAATCGCTAAAGTTTTAGAACACCCACTCCGTTATTTTCAGCTTCTGAAGCCTTCTCTTTATATGTTTTCTTCTTAGCAGTGACAGGGGCGGGATTTCGCGCCAAAATGACGTAATCTGCATCATCTGTATACGTTGTGTATACGTTGCCCAATCACATCGCCGATCATGCACACATGGTACACTACCGGCCAATCACAGCTTATCTGCTCTGGTCTCCAGGAAGCGCCTCCGCTTGGCTACAGTGTTTACCATGGTGAAGGATTTTAACCTCTTAATCCACAAATCCTGGCCAGAAAATTACGTTCTACCATGCGTTCTACCCCTCCACGGATTACTATCGGTCGCGGTGGTTTGCTGGCGCCGCTCCGGTGGTCCGCGGCGGTGGTCCGCGGCGGTGGTCCGCGACGACTCCGGCCGAAAAACGGCCGAAAAAAGCAATACCGCTACTGACCACTAGTTGAGCAACTTACACAGTATAGCTTTAAGGGTTTAATTCACTGTTACATTAGGATTCAACGTTAAAACCTATTATTTTGCCTTAATTGTTCCTTTTGGCTTGGAAGACAAGTTTAAGAGACAGAGTTAGTAAAACACATTGTGCTCATTCAAATTGGAAGGAAAATTGAGAGAAAATACATGTTTGGGACTGATGGACGGTAATGCTTGGTAGCATGCTTTAGCTCTGATGCTGCAGAGTGGAGTCAGCTCCTGATCTCAGTACAGGGTTATTGAAATGGAGAGCGGCGGTTGAGATAACAGTACACAATCTTGAACGAAGGGTTTGGGAGGTGAATGGAGAGGTTGGAGGGGTGGATTCAGGTGGTGAGCAGGGGTGTAGTTGCCTAGATTATTCATGAAGCTTTCCCGGAAGAGAAAGATCCCATGATTGGCCGCTAGTTGCGTTATTTCCCCCCCACGAGGTACCAAAAAGATTTGTTCTCCACTGGACCCCATTAATTTTCCTCTTTGATTTTCTAACCTTAATAAACATTGTCATACATACTTTATGGTTCCTAAAACTGCCTTTCAATTACCATGATATACGTTTTGTGCAAATATGGTCCCATTTATGTTAAAATTGATGATAAAGTTGCGGGGGGCGTGGCCAACTAAACTGATACCAGCCGGCTGTGTTCTTCTTTGTGTGCTGTATTTCGGGAGGCTCCGACCACATTCTCCCATGTATCCCTGCGGTTGCACGTGACCGTTGGCAGCCAATAGCATTCCTTATGATTCCTGGGGTACCATTCAAACAATGATGGCGACACCCATACAAGGGACAAAAAAGCGTCATTTTCGCCACATAGAAACCAATGGCTTCGCATCGTCCATATTCTTTTTACAGTCTATGGTGGTGAGGTGAATTGTGGCCATGTCCAAAGCAAGGTGTCAGAGATATGCTTCAATTGAGTTGGCATTGAGCTGGTAATCGTACCGTAGTGGCAGTGGTGGGAAAAGTATTTCTTTACTTGAATATAAGTATCAACACTGCAATGCAGAAATACTCTGTAACAAGTAAAAGTCCAGAATTCAAAATGTGCTTGAGTAAAATTATGAAAGTGTTGGCATCTAAATGCACTTAAAGTACTTAAAGCTATACTGTGTAAGTTGCTCAACTAGTGGTCAGTAGCGGTATTGCTTTTTTCGGCCGTTTTTCGGCCGGAGTCGTCGCGGACCACCGCCGCGGACCACCGGAGCGGCGCCAGCAAACCACCGCGACCGATAGTAATCCGTGGAGGGGTAGAACGCATGGTAGAACGTAATTTTCTGGCCAGGATTTGTGGATTAAGAGGTTAAAATCCTTCACCATGGTAAACACTGTAGCCAAGCGGAGGCGCTTCCTGGAGACCAGAGCAGATAAGCTGTGATTGGCCGGTAGTGTACCATGTGTGCATGATCGGCGATGTGATTGGGCAACATATACACAACGTATACAGATGATGCAGATTACGTCATTTTGGCGCGAAATCCCGCCCCTGTCACTGCTAAGAAGAAAACATATAAAGAGAAGGCTTCAGAAGCTGAAAATAACGGAGTGGGTGTTCTAAAACTTTAGCGATTTAACAGTTAGGACAATTTTAAGATTTGTTTTATAAAAAAAGTTACATGGTACAACTTTAAAGTACCAAAAGTACAACATGTTTGAAAATAGCAGATGTGAGCTTGTAGAATGGCTATTTTCAAATAGCCAAGGTATAAAATGGACTAAAGTGATTTAACAATATTATAATTTATACCTGCAAAGTATGTAACTAGTAACTAGTAACATTCAAATAAATGTAGTGGAGTAAAAGTATACAATATATGGAACAAAGATGTATTGTAGAAGTAAATGTGCTGAAATACTCAAGTAAAGTACAAATTCCTCAAAATTGTACTTGAGTACAGTAAGTAAATCTACTTAGTTACTTTACAACACTGTACATTGGTAGAATCAAGATGAATCTTGAAACATTCATTCCCAAACTCATCGCTGAATCTGTTTTGGTCTTGGTTTGTCCAGGTAACGTATAATTTAAGCCAACACATTATATGCTGACAATTCTTCTTTCTTTTGTTGAATGTGCGGGCAGTTTATAACACAAGTAACAGCGGGGGGATCCTGATTTACGTGTCCCGTCTCGATGACTCACAGATACTAAAGAAGCAGGCTATTTGTACTCCTTCTCCCCTATCAGCCATAGTTTATACATACCACGGCAAGATGTAGGAATGGGAGAGTATGTATTATGCACATTCATCTGTTAACCCGAGACACCCAGAACATACCTCTCTCACTGGAGATATTTTATTTCAAGTGGCTCTGAGACAGAGGAGGACAGAGAGTTAGGGCCGATTCATACTCCACTTTTGGAGCCGAATTTATTTCGGTTCGGAGAGTCACAAAATCTCGGTGACACCGAACAGACGAATTGATAACGGTACCAGCCCCCCCTCGAACCTCTGAATGATGTCATATTGTAGTTTGGACAGAGCCGGACCGAAACAAATTCAGCTCTAAAAGTGGAGTATGAATCGGCCCTTAGTTTGAGAAAGGTAGTTTGGTAGGTTTGGAGGTATGGGTGTGTGTGTGTGTGTGTGGGGGGAGGGGTTGCCAAAGATCCATTATCGTCATCAGCATATACTGTACCAGCTAAGATGTTGACGGAACAGCTGCGGAACACAAACTATGAAATATGAAAGACATACTTACAGTACAACCATGCTAAATGTATCCTCGCGAGGAGATACTAAACAGATGTTTGGGGTGAATAATTGGACACACACACACACACACACACACACACACACACACACACACGCCCAAACAACCACTGACCAGAAAACGTGTTCAATTTTTCACCCTCAGAGCAAGTGAGCGAGACAAAGAAGAGAGAGAGAGAGAGAGAGAGAGAGAGAGAGAGAGAGAGAGAGAGAGAGAGAGAGAGAGAGAGAGAGGGAGCGCACATCCTTTAAAAGTTGACATTAGGTATTCAGACGCCAGAGAGCAAAGTGCCGGCAATTAAACCAATCAATCTTGCTGTTGCTCCAGAGCCAACATCTGGTCTGGTGGTCCTGGAAGACCACTGTCTGGGGGGTGCATGGACACTGTGAGCTGTCCTTCAGTGATCTCTCTCTCTCTCTCTCTCTCTCTCTCTCTCTCTCTCTCTCTCTCTCTCTCTCTCTCTTTCTCTTTCTCACATACACACATACACTCACACACACACACACACACGCGCACACGCACACGCACGCGCACACAACAAACACGCACAAGAAGGCAGGCAGATGGGCCGACGGACAGAAATTCTTAGACATTGTCAACCGCCCACACCTACACACACACATGCACGCGCATACGTACACGCTCACACACGCGCACGCGCACACACACACACACACACACACACACACACACACACACACACACACACACACACACACACACACACACACACACACACACACACACACGCAAACATATTTATTCTCTGGTCCCAGGTCCGTGTGGGCCTGATGTCAGCCGGTTCTGCTGTGTTGTTTCCTTTGTTATAAATAACAACAGGCCACCTGGACTCCTCTCTAGCCCGTTACCACGGCCCTGCTGTGTGCGTGTGTGTGCGTGTGTGCGTGTGTGTGTGTGTGTGTGTGTGTGTGTGTGTGTGTGTGTGTGTGTGTGTGTGTGTGTGCGCGCGCAAGCTCGCCAGGGCCCTAATGATCCCCCAGGCTAGCCAGGGCTGAGCGTGAGCCTCAAAGCAGAGCGGAGCGCCTCATCCCAGGCTAATGGGACGACGGAGGATTGCCTCCGTTCATTTGTTTTTTTTCGTTTGTGTGTGTGTGTGTGTGTGTGTGTGTGTGTGTGTGTGTGTGTGTGTGTGTGTGTGTGTGTGTGTGTGTGTGTGTCTGTGGCTGTTTTTTTCTTGTACATGTGCATGCATGTGGTTATGCGCGTACAATATGTGCGCTCACGTGTGAACGTGATTGCGGACGGGTGCATTCGCATGTTGTGCATGCATTTGTGTACAGTATGTGCCCCTGTGTGTGTGTGTGTGTGTGTGTGTGTGTGTGTGTGTGTGTGTGTGTGTGTGTGTGTGTGTGTGTGTGTGTGTGTGTGTGTGTGTGTGTGTGTGTGTGTGTGTGTTAATGGGACGGTGGAGGATTGGTTGGAGGACTGACTGATGGCAGAGACGGATGGCCTGGGACACAGACTGTGCTGACAACCAGTGAATACGGGGCAACGTTGCAGAAAGGTCAACGCCACGGGAAAAAAAAGAAGAAGGGGAGGAGAGGAAAAAACGACAGGAGGAGGAAAAAAAGAGGTAAAAGTGCGCGTGCCTCCTCCCCGCTTTTGTGACTTTCAAAGTTATTTTTTTCTCTTTTTTTTTTGGTAGGCTGTGTGTGCGTGTGTGCGTGTGCATGCATGCATGTGCGTGCAGGTGTGATATGTTGGGCACATTTGTTTACACATTTCATTTACATTTAGAGGGCAATATCTAACTATTAATTTATCAAATGTTTGTCCGCCGTCCGCCGTCTGACTGTCTGTCTGCATGCCGACATCACTGATACTAAACAGTGTCGCCACCATGATGGTAACAATGCCCAACTGACATCAACAAAGCCCAACTGACATCACTGACTGACATCCCTGACTGACATCACTACAGTGCCCAGATATGGAGATGACATCACAGACTGGCCTGCACACGGAACACCATATATGGGCAATTGGGCATAAAAGAGTGCCAGACAGACAGACGGATACAACGGGTATTGCACAACTGGACATCGATGGTGACTATTCTTCCCAACGGGCACCGGTCTGGGTTTTCCCAGACCGGTGAGACTCCTCCATTGCACACCCCCGGGCACAGTTGACATTAAATGGGCAATATAATCAATAGGGATTTTTTTCCCCTTCTTTTTCCCATGGATAGAAACCTATGTTAGAAGACCGGTCCTGACACTCCGTTCCTCTAGATGTCGCTGTAGCTAGTTCGCCTTCCAGTAATTCATCTCAATATCACAATATATCCACAAGTTTCCTACGCCCCATAGTGCATTGCGCAAACGTCTGCATCGATCTTCCGCCGCCGATTTACAAGCTCACAACGGGTTGCATCTGCGACGCGACGTGAGCTTGTATGTCTGCTGTTAAACCCGGAAGTTTGGTCCTGATAGTCTCCAGTAAACTCCCGCGGAAACTTGTGGATATATATCACAATAATATTGTGAATATGTATAACATCACAATATATTGTGATAATAACCGTATCGAGACGCAAGTATTGTGAAGTATTGTATCGCGAGGTTCTTGCCAATATGAGGCTTAGATAGATAGATACCTTTATTATTTGGATATGCACTCAGTTTTAGGCTTGGCTCAGGGATTGCCTTGCATAGTCCAACATGAGTACATGATGGGCACCAAATAACATATTAATATTTTGTTTTCTATGGTACGTACTGTAAATGTGAATTTAGTTATTTAATTGCTATTTTATTTTTGCT
>NC_137816.1:60329047-60361547 GCF_963921795.1 Nannobrachium achirus | reverse complement strand
CTTTTCTTGACGTGCTTTAGGCAATCGACGTGTCACATTGCAGGTTTACACAGGTGTAGAGGAGAAGAAGTGGGTGAGATTTGATTTGGTGTGAGCTTCATCATTTGCAGTTCTCAGGAACAAAAGGGGGTGAGAGAGTGGGAGGAAAACAAATGAAACATGTCAAAAGAGGACATCGGTGACACTTGGTATGCATGTCTGTGATGCATTATAAACATAGGCATTATAATCTGCTCCTAATACTGTAAAATCATAGTTGTAAAAACTCAATCATAATGCTTTATAACTATAACCATAACACATTAACCATTTCTTAATGACTTATGAGGTTACATTATTATAATATTTCATAGTTGCTGGACACTTACAGACTTTTAGTTAAAATACATTAAAGTTTGACTTGCATAAATTGAATGCTTTAAAAATAATGTGTGTGTGTGCGTGCGTGCGTGCGTGCGTGCGTGCGTGCGTGCGTGCGTGCGTGTGTGTGTGTGTTTACAATGTTTATCTCGCTATGTAAAGGATGTGGGGTGATATACTATTTTGTTGGGTGGGTCGGACCATTCTTTTTTAAACTATTCATTCATTCATTTTTTAGATTGAAGATAATTACTGTACAATTATATTTAGGTGTTGTGCTATAGCCCATGCCCATGTTTAGGCTAAATGTGTACATGATTTGTTTAGCCTAATAGTATTTGTAACATCTCTTTGTGTGTACAATGTACAGTATTAGTCAATGCAACATGTGGAGTCAGAATTTGGCAGGTTATCAATTTCAGTCTAAGAAACCATACTTGCCCTGGGCAATCGTTATTACTGTTTTATTCCTTGCATTATTGAGATTTTCTTGTTTCATTGATATATTTTGTCTTTTTCCAGATTATTTTTGTACTTTTCACAGCATGCATGTGGACCGTTGGCCTGAAGGCTACAGCCACTACTGTGCTTGTGAGTTCACTCACATACTGTATTGATCAAATGGTCCTTCATTTAACAATGTGACTGTGAAATGAAGTGAGAGTGAACATGTAAATCCCATTGTACTAGTTGGAAAGAACACACTGAAGTTGCAGAACTTACAAAGAATAGAAGGCAGAGCTTGTTCTAAGTTGACATTTTCCTTCCAACAAGTGCATTGTTCTGTAATGCTATGTCGTGTTCTGATCCAACGAAGAGCGTTATCGCCAGACATTGACCCATAATTTCACCGCTGATTCTGAGCACATGCAGCCTCACATTTTGTCCAGCATCAACAATCAACAATCAGCCCTCTCTCCCATTTCAGTCTACGTGAGAAATGGATTGTTATTTGTCAGAGATATGGCTGAATATATGTAAATATCTAGCCTTTGTTTCCCCCCTTTGAAATATGCTTGGTGTGACGGCATGGCATTGATAGAGATACACCTCCCCATTCATTTCCAGAGTAAACCTAATTAGCCTCCGTGGCTCGTTTAATTCTCCAACAAATGGCAGATCAAGCCCTGGCCTCCCCTTTACAGAGACATCCACACATTCCTATTAGAATGGCCATTGATTGGATGAAAATGAAATTATAACTTTAATTAAACCTTCTCCATACAGATGCCTGTTAATAATTCCCCCCCTCCCAACCCCTTTAGATAAATGAGAGGTGTGAGAACACAAAGCTAATTTCTTGTTATTGCCGCATACAAGAAATTGCCACAGTGCACGTATTGATATATTCGCCCCGATACGAGAGACTTTCAATGCCCAGAAGTGATATTATGGAGATGTGTACCAGGGACGTGCTGGGCCCCTGATTCAGCCTGGGAAAAAGAGTTGTAGAGGCCCTCATTGCGCGCTATAGAGAGAGAGATCTCTCTATAGCGCTGCTGCTACTCAAATATTTGCCATTTCAGATCATGACAAGTGACAAGCCAGTGGGCCAATTACATGAGTTATATTTCGTCGTTGTCGGGTGGAAACCTTGTATGTCCAAAACCGTTTGTTTTGTATTTATCATTTTAAAAATGATTTAAACTAGTGAAAACAGCCGATCTACAAGCACACAACGCCTCGCGGTGCGAGGCGTTGTGTGCTTGTAGATCTGCTGTTTTCTCTACTTTTGTGCAACAGCCTTGTATGATGAAGCAGGGCTTTGCTTTGCGAATAAAAATTACAAATTTGAAACTTGAAGATAGAGGTTTCTGCCCGACAGTGACGATTTACTTTGTTGGCCGCCCAGCCCCCAAAATGGAACGAAGGCCGACATTTTATGTGTATTTCTTTTCCTAATGGTGGCCGGGAATGAACCGGCCGTTCGGGAGTTGTCCCGCTTTTCCCAATGTCCAGCACGTCCCTGATGTGTACACTGTACGAGAGGATGTTCCAAAAACTGTCTAGTTTCTTGTGGTTTTGATTTAAAAGCTCGGCGTAAATGGTGGACAGTGCGAGAATAGGAAAGTACTAATGCGCGGGAGATAGCAATGGTAGTGAATGAATCAATTCCTAATCTATCGGCGCCTTATCAACAGCACGGTGGAAGAGGTATTTGTTTACACGCAATAGGTGGAAGGCTTTGGCAGAACAAAACAAAAGAGTGTAAGTGTATAGCGTGTATTATTAGATATCAGCCGGAGCCATATCCTATCTGTTTTATTTTTGTATTATTATTTCTTTTTTTTTACAGTGGAGCTATTACCTCTCCCCCAAGGACCAGGTCAAAGTATAATCCTACTTAGGTGATAGTGGTACACACACACACACACACACACACACACACACACACACACACACACACACACACACACACACACACACACACACACACACACACACACACACACACACACACACACACAAAAAGCTGCTCCAGGAAAATAATGTGTCTCAGATCATGGTGTGAGTGTGTGCATATACCGTATGTTACTGTCTGGGCATGTGTGTGTGTGTGTGTGTGTGTGTTCATGACCACATTTGTTATCTCGTTTGGGGAGTGTACGTGCGTGCGTGTGACTATGCCCAGGTAGGTGCACACATAGACATCAAAGGGGGCTTGAGCCCCTGCCCTTTTATCTAAAAGTGCCCTCTCCAGACCATGAATGCTGTTCTTACTATGGTGAAAGAAATGCAAATGCCCTCTTTCCATGTCATGATACCTAAAGGTAGCATTCAAGAGAATTGCCTTGTCCAAACTCTCCTGAACTGAATGCAGCATCTTATGTTGAAAGGATGTCCCTCTCTGTGTAGAAATCCATGCCATTACGCCACATCTCCATTATAGACTTGATTATGCTTAGTTTAGTGTGGTATCACACACTGAAAATAGCTGGCCTCCAAGCTCACAACACGTCGCAGCGCGCCACGTTGTGAGCTTGGAGGTCTGCTATAGAAATGTCAGCCCCTGCCTCTCTAACATTCTCTGCACGTCCCTGACTATGCCCATAAAAGGAAGGTACCTGTGTGTGTCCACGCACCCTTGTGTGCGTGAGTGCGTGTGCAACTGTGCAAGCGTACGTGTTTACTAGTATGCACTATGCACATACAAGCATGTATGCGTCAGTTTGTCCATGTGAGTGAGCACTGAGAGATCTAGAAGGAGAAAGAGAGAGAGAGAGAGAGAGAGAGAGAGAGAGAGAGAGAGAGAGAGAGAGAGGGTCCCCAACCCACAGAGGTAAAATGTTATTTCTTGAGAGCCATACATCAACAGGCATTTGTTTAATGAGCGCCAGAGTGGAAAGACGTATAGAACATGTCAGGCGTCCACTTGCAGTGCGTTGCGGGTAGCAGATAGCATCACAGAGTGTGACCGCTCACTCTGTCTCCGCGCTCGCCTCCTTTATCTCCAGCCTCCCTCTCTCCGTTATAAATGAGAGACAGAACGGGACGAGAGGCCAAAATAATGGAGGAGGAAGGAAGGGAACGAGAGGAAAAGAGGATGACGCCAAAACACACGTGCACGTGCAGTCATGCACACGCACGCACGCACGCACACACACACACACACACACACACACACACACACACACACACACACACACACACACACACACACACACACACACACACACCCCAGTGGTGTGAAGTAACTAAGTACATTTAATTAAGTAATGTACAGTATACTTAAGTACAATTTTGAGGTATTTTTTTACTTTACTTGAGTAATGCCAATTTCCAATACTTTTACTTCTACTCCATCTCGGATCCAAATATTGTACCTTTACTACTTCCACTACATTTATTTGATAACTTTAGTTACTAGTTACTTTGCAGATATAAATTATAATATTATAAAACATACAGTACATAAACCACTTTAGCCTTATTGTATACCTTGGCTATTTGAAAATAGCCGATCTACAAGCTCACCAAGCTTGTAAATCTGCTATTTTAAAACATTTAGCAATTTTACTTTTGGTACTTTAAGTACTTATTGATGCCAATAGTTTTACACTTTTACTCGATTCCATTTTGAATTCTGCACTTCTATTAGTAACAGCGTATTTCTACGTTGCATGGTATGATGCACCATATCTACATGTATCTAAAAGAAACATGGAAATGAAGTTGTGTTTTTTCTTGAGGGGGGAGGGGGGGGGGGGGGTGCACAATCTCCCAAGTCATCTATCTTAGCGTGGTATCAGCAGGATGATCTGCATTCATTTGGTTTTTATCGGTGCGATCGCCGCGTGTGTCGCGCAGCGATCCTCCACTCCAGCCCCCCCTCCGCCTCTTGCCAGCAGCATTCCTAACTAACCTGTATTCCTGCCTCTAGCTAGCGGATCCCAGCTTGCCTTTTGTTAAGATATGTAAATGGCATGCACAGGGAGGACGTGTGGGTAATTAATTGTAACTGGGGGGATAATGTTTCGCTGTCAGAGATGTCTCTGGTTTGTTTAGCATTCTTTAAGAGTAATGTGCTTAAAGCGGTGGAGTCTGCAAGCCACTCGGTCTTAATTGTGCCACGCTGCGCTAACCGCTAAGGCAGAGCTAAGTTAGCCGCTCTTCCCTTTGCCTCCCTGCAGCGGCGAGCTAGCCGCGGCCCGGCCGTGCATCGGCTGTCATCTGCGTTGCAAGGAATACGTTGCAAAAACGAACAAAATAATCATGTGGAAATGAATTAAGGCGACCATTGTAGACCAGTTAGGCCCGTGAAACTTTTCCATGTGGAGTGGCATGACTCCTATTCTGCTATCTCTCTCTCTCTCTCTCTCTCTCTCTCTTTCTCTCTCTCCTTCTCTCACTCACATGCACAACGAAACAGATGAACATCCTGCCAGCTAAATCATGTTAACACCAGTGAATCTACCAGGGTGTGAAAGCCCATCACAGTATGAGGAAGGAGTATATGTAGAAGAACATGACAGCATGCGACACACACACACACACACACACACACACACACACACACACACACACACACACACACACACACACACACACACACACACACACACATATTGTTTAGAACAGCATTACATGGTAGCTAAAAGCTTATTCAGGTTTGTATTCCATCATGAATTTAAGAATGTCCCCTACCACTCCTGTACCTGACACTGCAGTCACGTGTCTGCAATACGCCACTATCTGAAGAGGTGACACACAAACGTAATCGCCAAACAGGAGGCTGATGTGGAGGCCTTTTTTTCTTTTTATTCCTTTGTTTCCTTCCCCCTTTCCCATCAGTGCTTCTCAAACTTTTACATTTCAAGGTCACCCCTTAACAGTGTACAAATGGACCCAAATGGACCCGCTAGGGTTGGAAAAACAGAGTCCCTGAAATCCACTTTGAAAACCACTGCTCTACATGAATATGAATTTATGAATGGAAAAAACAACAGTCTTGGTTACAGTAAGTTAAACATATCAGTTTAATTCATTATAATACAAATGTATTCAACAAAACAATACAACGTGGCAACACTACAAAAACAGAGAGCTATCTCATGGTCCATGCCCTACCCCATATCCCTAAACTTCTACTATTACTTTTTTTTTAAATACTTCAAATAGCCGATCTACATCGACACGCTGTGAGCTTGTAGAAAGTTTAGGGATAAGGAGTAAGGCATGGACGAAAATAGGGCCCAGAATGTCTAGACCACTTTCCACACAGTCCCTAGACCAGTGCTTAAACCAAGGCTTCTCAAAGTGGGTGCCGTGGCACCCTAGGGTGCTTTAAGGCCAGGGGTGGCTCAGAATACTTTGATGATATTTGAAATTCATCAACGTTACTTCAGTTTAACCACTTAGACCCTCCAGTCTAGACTAGACTATACCATGGACCTGAGTTAAACTTGTACAGTGCTTTCTTTTTCAGCTGTACACCAAGTCTCTTCACCAAAAATAGCAGATCTACAAGCTCACAACGCATCACATTAAGAGCTTGATTGGCTATTTTGGGTGAATGTTCCTCCAGCTGGAAACAGAATTTCCCCTGTGGGATAGGTCTAATTATTATTTAGTAGGCCTATGTTTGTATACTGTATGTGAACCAAACATACAACAAATTCAAAGCATATTTGACTTCCCTCATATGCATTCATTCCATCTGCGGCGGCTCTTCAGACTTGGTATTCCCAGCGATAACCCAACAGGATGTTTTCTCATAGAGCCTGCAGGGAATTCGTCATCGTGTGCACGCCAGTTAACTGCCATCAAACCTGAGCCCTGAGAGTGACTTAAACTGACACTGATCCAAAGCAGCCGTCCATCCCATCCTCGCATCAGAAGAGACAGCTCCCAGCAGGGTGCCAGGGTTATGTTCTTATTCCCAAGAGAGTCCACTTACCTCACCTGTCTGTCAAACTCCGGTCCGGCAGGAACCCCTCCTTCTCTCTGTCCTCCCCCTGTCTTTGTTTTGACGTGCGGCAGGCTTAGATGGCATGAAGGCTACAACGACCGTTCATCCTGCGTCAAAGTGCCAGCGTCCATCACATCTCATTCATGTCAACTTAATCTGCCCATACATACTCCTCCTTTCTTTCATCAGAGCCTTTCTCCCTCAAGCCCCTATCAGAGTCCAAGGTGAAGAGCTATCCACCGCAAATTTGAGGTGGAAACTAAGCTTTCCACCTCAAGTCAGAAAATAAGTGGAGGCCATCATAGTCAGTCACGGTGAAGTCCAATTCACCGTGACTGACTGGTCCAGGTCGACCAATCAGTGAACGGGGTGAAGAGCCTATATGTATGAAAGTAAAAACAGAGAGATGTGTCGGGACTCGCGGTGGAAAGCTCTTCACCGCGAGGAATGACGTAACGTTGTAGTTTTATGACTCAAAAAGACTACACCGCGGTGGATAGCTCTTCACCGCGGTACCGACTCTGATAGGGGCTTCAGTCTCTTTATGTGTTCTCACAGTTTGACTATATACAGTAGGTTAAAGGGCCTACACCATGCTTTTAAAACTATATTTTTTGTATAAATATATGCTCAAAATTGAGTCTTAGACAGGTTTTAACCCTCAAAAAACACTCTGACCATTCTTTTTGTTTGTTCTAGCTCTACTATAATGAGGCTCTCCAGCTGCAATACCAAAACGGCCTCTGTTTGCTCAGGGGCGCATCTAGTGGGGTTTTTCCAGAAAAAAAAGAAGTTTTTTGAAAAAAATAAGTTTTTTGAAAAAAAAAGTTTTTTGAAAAAAAATGTTTTTGAAAAAAAAAAAGTTTTTTGAAAAAAAAAAAAGTTTTTTGATTTTTTTTTTTTTTTTTTTAAGTTTTGAAAAAAAAATTGAAAAAAAATTTTTTTTAAAAAAAATTTTTTTTTGACTGCATTGCATTTTTTTGAAAAAAAAAGTTTTGAAAAAAAAAAAAAATTGAAAAAAAAAAATCTTTTTGAATTTTTTTTTTTTTGACTGAAAAAAAAAACGGGAAACGAGAGTGACGTCACTCTCGTCAACTCTCAGAACAGCACTGTTCTGAGAACCCGTGGAAAGCTTTTCATCTCTGTCTGCCCAAAACCAGAGAAAGACACAACGGTCAGAAATAGGACTTTGTGAGGATAGAAGGTGCCAGTGGGACCCCAAAAAAAGGTTTTAAAATAGAAAAAGTGAAAATTCATGGTGTAGGTCCTTTAAAGTCCTAGGGAGGGGACCATTGCAAAAGACGATAGAACGCAGGGTGACATGATGACTTGTTGTATAGGATTCTGTATTTCACGGGACAGCTGACAACCCTAGTGCAAATCTTATTGCATCGCATCCATCGCCTGCCCATAAATGGGCTTGCCTGACATCATAGTATGCGAATGGGCATTGTTACTATAACACTGACTTCAACCGTTTCTGGCCAATTTGTTAGGCAACGGTTGACGCCGGTGCAAATCACAGCCGTTAGACTGTTGTGCTGCGTTGTCAGCCCAATAATCCCAGAAATGGCATCAGGCAAGAGGATTTTCTTCTTGTGGCCTATGGCATAAAATGCACATGGGCTAGATGTGCATGTAACATGGGTATGTGCCCGCCTTTGTGAGTGTACGTGCCATTTCAAAACTTCACGCGTCCTGCCATAGGCAAGACAGTAGATGTCCAGTCGATTGGCAGAACACTGAGCTTGTAGATCAGCTATTTTTGCTATTTGTATGACCATTTGTATGACCTTCTCTGACTTTGAAGTTTAAATCTACCTGTGAAGGTGTATTCTGTTTTTCAATGGGAATGGAGTGGTTTCTTGGCATTTGCATGGTTCTGCAAAAATACCCTCCATTCTCCATAAAATGTAGAAAGACAAAACAGCCAGGGAAAGAAACCTGTGGGAAAAACGCATTTGCAGGACATTTTCAGGAAAAGAGCGGCACATCTGTATGTGTGAAAAGTGCAAAGTTTGATTGGCAGCACAGGCCAGTCAGCCAACATGCCACGTGATGGCACCATGGTAACTTTGTAAATAACTGTATACTGCTGTGCTACTACTGGACAACTGAATTTCCCCCTTGGGATAATAAAGGTATCTATCTATCTATATCTATCTATCACCAGCATAACCTTATGTGCATGGGATTTTCCTTCTTTCAAATCAGGGTATAACCCCCTTTTCCTCTGGGGACAACTGATATATATACAGTTAAGTAAATAAAGGGAATGCCAGTGTGTACCCTGACAGGAGCAGTCAAGTATACAGCGTGTCATTATATATTCATATGCCCACTCATGTGTCCGCTCCGGCCACCAATGAATCAATATCGCAGCTAATAACGATCCACGCGCGACATGCAAAACAGCTTAGCACACAACCCCACGAGTGGGAATGTGTTCATTGTGCGTGACACTCTGACTGCTTGATCGTGATTAACTATGGCCAAGATCAAGACTCAGTCAGAGATCATGCTAGCCGTGTCTATCCTATTCATTCCAAGTTACTCATGTCACCGCAGTAGTATGGATGAATAAACCCAGTAAACAAACCTTTTCACCTTTTGTAAAACAGATACAAGATGTTATGTTTTTCTTTTACATTTAAGCCTGTCGTCCATACTGGCATTTTCAGGGAGTTACATACCATGACCCGACATAACGTCCCCCTGTAAACTACGATGGAAGGATCGAGGCTTGGTTATTTACTCTTCTGATCTTGTATTTATTACTCTAGAGTCACATTATAACTCTATCATTGTAATCAACTTGTCTCAAATAAACACAATCGTCCCTGTCATCAAAGCCACAGGTCTCATAACATATGCAATGTCATTTGCCATGATCATATTACCATGTACCATATATATAGCCGTAATCGCGTCCGTAATACTCGCGCATAGTAAATCTTTACCCTTTGCCCCCTTGACAATCACATCTTGTATCGGTTTATTTTCTTTGCGCCCTCAAATCACAATATGAAAATAGAATATTTCACCAGTAAAATAAATGAATATCAAATCAATTAATTAAAACAGAACATATAAGTTCGGCGTCAACATTATAGTTCAGCTATAGGCCGTGGCTCAGCCTAAACCCAGGAGCTAACGGTTAAGCCTCGATCAGAGTCGGCTCCGCGGTGGAAGGCAGTAGTCTTTTTGAGTCATGAAACTACAACGTTACGTCATTCCTCGCGGTGAAGAGCTTTCGCGAGTCCCGACACATCTCTCTGTTTTTACTATCAGACAGATCGGTTTTTCACCCCGTTCACTGATTGGTCGATCTAGACCAGTCAGTCACGGTGAATAGGACTCCACCATGACGGACTATGATGGCCTTCACTTATTTTCTGACTTGAGGTGGAAAGCTTTCCACCTCAAATTTGCGGTGGATAGCTCTTCACCGCAGACTCTGATAGAGGCTTTATAGCGCCATGCCGGCTCATGTAAACTTGCATAACTGGGTCTTTAAATGCATTAATAATACAGTTTGTCTGCCAGGGTCTGTTCAAATTGTATTATTGGGACGTTCTGGGACGGAAGTGAACAGGTTCCACAGCAGACATGGCGGGTCAGCCTAGCATACACAGCCTCATGGCACGGCAAACTCTTACAGTATATCATCCTGTGTATTTACAACGCTCTCTCTGCATCACTCCCTCCCCGCCCCTGTCCCAGGTAGCTGTTTTACACCAAATGAACAATCTTTATAGACGTGTGGCCCACCATAACAGGACTGATTTTTAGCACCGGCGTGGGTCATGTAAGTCTCCGGGAATTGTCAGGCTTTCCCTCGGTCGACAAATCAAGCCTAACATATGATGTTTGGGGTGCAATTTTTATTCTTGTTTGACTGGCCAACTACCCCGAGGTAATGGGATGTTGGGGGTGGGAAAAAGCAAAGGAAAAGCGGCCAGTGGGGGATGTGTTCACGCTGCGTGTGTGTGTGTGTGTGTGTGTGTGTGTGTGTGTGTGTGTGTGTGTGTGTGTGTGTGTGTGTACGTGCGTGCGTGCGTGCGTGTGTGTGCAATTGCAAGGGAACCTGATTGATTGATGCAGCAGCCGCTGCCCATTTATTTTCTCCCCATTCCAAATCGGTTAAGTTTAGGAAAAATGAATCCAAAAAACACTCTGCGAAAGAAAGCGAATGAGAGAGACAGAGAGAGAGAGAGAGAGAGAGAGAGAGAGAGAGAGAAGAGAAATGGTGGCAGATTACAGTGAGGCAAGCTCGTACATCTAAGTTGCAGGGCTGGGGCGTCAGTAACTGAGGGGCCGAGAATTGTCTGTGAACATTAAGTTATCTAAATGAAAATCAATACTGTGTGCGTGCCAGTGTTTTACTGGTGAGAAGTGTCCAGTCAGGCGGGTTGCACTGAGGATAGGTAGGTATGTATGCAGGGAGCGACATGGGAGAGTGGGGACGACGCACTGGTCCGGTGACTGGGCGTTAAATCTTTGGGCCTTGGCCCCTCCATGCTCTCCAGTGGTGTCGCACCAAATTCTGGGTACTTTAATATTGAAAATTGCAGATCTACAAGCTCACAGCGCGGCAACGAGTGCCACGCTGCGAGCTTGTAGATCTGCTATTTTTTGAAAAGTCGTGAAAATGTGTCTTTGAATATTTCAAATCCTTCTGAGTTTTTTTTTTTTTTATAACCTATGTTTCTATGTCAGTAGTGCTCAAATGTGAAGGACCCCCAGAATGATATGTATTTGGCCACGGACACCCATCTCAAAATATTTAGTTCCAGGGACCCCTCAGAAGCAACATTTTAGTTACAAATGTTTGCTTGATGATTTGCACACATTTTTTGCTTGATGATTTTGCACACATTTCCACAACTTTTCAAAAATAGCAGATCTAGAGATCCGCCGCGCTGTGAGCTTGTATATCTGCTATTTTTCCATAGCTAAAGTATACAATAATTCCAGGCCCCTCCACCTTGGGCCCTAGTAACTCAGTTTGAGAGCCATGTGCCTTCGGGACAGCTAAGTGGCTTCAAGACTTGATTGCACTGCATGAGCCTTTAAGGGTAAAGGAGACCGTCATCAGTAGAATGATATTACAGGACGGATTTACCGGTATATAGCTGTGGGCTTCTGTGTGCAATGCATCAGTGTATGTGTGTCTGTGTGTCTGTGCATCCGTCCTTGTGTGTGTGTGCGCGCGCGTGTTTGCAAGATATTGTGTGGGTTTTTGTTGTTTTGTATTTCTATTTGTGTCTGTGTGCACATTTACATGTGTCCACATACATATCGTCACTGTCGGGCAGAAACCTTGTATCTCCAAGTTTCAAATTTGTACATTATTTCGCAAAGCAAAGCCCTGCTTCATCACACGTCGCACAAAAGTAGTGAAAACAGCTGTTTTCACTAGTTTAAATCATTTTTAAAATAATAAATACAAGACGAATGGTTTTGGACATACAAGGTTTCCACCCGACAACGACGATATGAGTGTGCATGTTAAGTTATAAACCCATCACCCCCCCATCTACTGTAGTGGCCACTGGAGAAATCTCTGGGCGGTCACGGTTGAGCTGCTTCTCACCTGTCAGCCACTCCAGGATCATTTCATCCCACTGGCAATTAGGCCCGACACCGGCTGGTCTAACGAGTGTCACCTCGCCGTGCCACCGCAGCACATTGCCCGAGCATGTGGCTCATATGAGGCGTCGCCGTCACAGAGTCCTCCGACTGTGAACCATGGCCAGGGGCGTCACAAGGGGAGGGGGAAAAGTGGGACTGAGTTACTAGGGCCCAAGGTGGAGGGGCCTTAGTTATTTTATACTTTAGCTATTGAAAAATAGCAGATATACAAGCTCACAGCGCAGCACCGAGTGCCGTGCTGCGAGCTTGTAGATCTGCTATTTTTTGAAAAGTTGTGAAAATGTGTGCAAATCTTTGAATATAATTATGTATTTTGAATATACAAACATTTTCAGTAATATTTTGCTTCTGGGGGGTCCCTGGAACTACATATTTAGTGGCCATATACATATCATTTTGGGGGTCTTCACATGAAATGCACAGGGGGGCCCACAGTGAATCCTTGTACCCAGGGCTCAGAATTTGGTGTGACGCCACTGATTGTTGTCAATGAACCCTATCTGTCCTGTACAGTACCAGTAAGGCTCCCTAATCGGGAGATAAGCGACCGTAGGTCACTTATCTCCACAAATAGGGCAAAAATGTGTTTTGCCAAAATCTTCCTGATCCATGTTGATGACATGAGTGTAGACATACTGTGCAGTGATTTTCGTGATTTTAGGGCAAAATCTGTAGGAGCAGTGTCCAAAAATGTGTTTTTAAAATTCGGCCTGGAGGTGGCGCTATATGGGAGAGATTCATGTTGATGGGATGAGTGTAGACATACTGTGTACCGATTTGCGTGATTTTAGGGCAAAAATTGTAGGAGCAGTGTCCAAAAATGTGTTTTGCAAGAATCGGCCTCATGGTGGCGCTAGAAGATGGCCATGTGAGAAATGAGGGGTGGGGTCTCCGCGCCGGCAAGGCGGACGAATAGGTACCGGCCCCGGCTGTCCCGGTCGCTCCTAGCCGGAGTTATGGCATTTTATGTGAGCTGCAGTGTAGGGGGTCCTCCACTGGGGGCGCCACCACTTGTGCATGCGTTGTGGAGCAGCAGGAGTTGGTGGTCCCCGGGAATTCCCCGTGAGCAGCCCCGTTGGGGTGGTCATTTGGTCATTTTTGCACATTTTGGATTTTTTTTACATCTGGGGGTCCCCCAGGGACATGGGGGTCCCTGGAGCTCCGGGGGTCCTTGGAGGTTGTAGTTTGGCAGGCAAGGAACGTGTGTGCAAAATTTGGCATGGATCGGGGCAACGGTTGCGGAGATATGAGCAGGGCAAGAGTGTGACGTGTGAGGTGTGACAGACAGACGGAGGGAGGGACGGACTGACTTACACTTTGTGCAGGGTTTGATAGTAAATGGGACCTACGGTCGCAACAAATACCGTCCTGTGTGCAGAGACAGAGTGAGAGGGAGTTGTGAGGAATACAGGAACGCTCGCCACAAAACACGCTCCCCCGCAGGTCAAATGTGTCTTGGGGCGAGCCTCCGGGTTCTAGTACCGCTGGGGTTTGGGATCAGTGTTTGGTATTTGGTGTCAGAACGGTACAGAGCAGAGCAGACTATAGTGTCTTAGCTAGTTAGATGATGTAATGTTATCCTCCTATTCTTATTCCCCTGCAACTCCCCGCCTTCGCTTAGTGCTGCTGTTGCTGTTATAGGGGGACAGAGAGAGAGAGAGAGAGAGAGAGAGAGAGAGAGAGAGAGGAAATTTCTCCATTGTGGAGGCAGTCAGGCAGAGGACAGGAGAGAGGGAGCGGGAGAATAAATCAGCCCCACTCTGGTCTCTGGTGACCACCCGCAGCTAGGGAATACTGCAGAAAGACACAGAGAGAGAGAGAGATAGAGAGAGAGAGAGAGAGAGATAGAGAGAGAGAGAGAGAGAGAGAGAGAGAGAGAGAGAGAGAGAGAGAGAGGAGAGCGAGGGCAATGCAGAGTACTGCTGTGTGCTTAGACCAGACAGAAATAATGTTCTCCCATATCCTTCTCCAGCCAGAGCCAGCGTGCCAGACTAAACCTACCTACTCTCATTTAATGTCCCACAATCCCACCGCTCCAATGACCTCGTCTCCCCCAACATACACATTAACAGGAGCAAGCGCGCGCGCGCACACACACACACACACCTCCACCTCTGCCTCTGATGAATTGAAATTGCCCCCGACTGTTCCAGCCCCCAAGTCCGGCAAAACAGTGTCTGATTTGGCAAATGGGCAAACAGGCTATTATCTGGCAACAGAGCGGCCGTGTAGAGGAGAGCCCGAGGACTGGAGAGGGAGACAGGAGAGGAAAGGAGAAGGGAAGGGACAGGGCAAGGAGGGAAGGAGAGAAAAATGGCCCCCATTTTCCTCTCAGCAACGGCGCTAACTAGCCTGTGGAAAGCACCTCATCAGAGCATATCATGGGAGCCTAATATACAACTGGCGTGAAAAGCATACCGTGGCAATGTATTTTATATATAGTTAGATAGATAGATAGATAGATAGATAGATAGATAGATACATACATACATACATACATACATACATACATACATACATAGCATTCATAGACAGATAGATAGACAGATAGATATTAATTAGGATGTTTATTCTTTAAATGCGATGGCAAATATCTAAACAAGCCTAGCTCTAGAAATCCTTTGTATGGTTAAGATACACTACTGTATCATTGAGATTTTTGTTATCAACCATTAGTGTTTTCTAATTCATACATTTATATATAACCAGCTCTGCTATCCTATTTTCCATGATTGAGGCCTTTTCATAGTCATTGCTACTGCCTCTGTTTATTCATTTACATGTTGCAGAGATAAAATGTAATAAAGAGTATCACAACATAAGTTCCTAATGGAGGAATGAATGTATTCTATGTTCAAAAGATTTTTTTATACATTTTATATATTTGAACACTTGTGAAACAGGACATTCTGTGAGTACTTTTAGGCCTACTTGAAGTATATTTTGGATACCCTATTTTGACTACTTCTTAAACAGTTTTCTAATTTATGGAATTTCTTAGATTTTTCTTTTATTTATTCATTACAGATACATTACTTAAAAAAAATTAAAGAAATATATATATTTTGTATTTTTTATTTAAGAAAAACATTGTTTGTTTGGAATGTCTTTTGAAAATGTTTTGAAATTATAATAATTAAAAACAAAATGTAGGAAACTGCAATAAAGGGAGCCCTAAGAATATGTCCGCGACCCACAAATGGGTCTCGCCCCAGTCTTTGGGAACCAGTGGTGTAGAGAGGGGAGAAAACCATAGGGGCTCTTAGACCTCTGGGGATGCTGGTCAACAGTATGTTTATGTTAGGGTTCAAGTGGTTAATTAGCGGGCCATACAGAGTTTGTTTGACGGAATGCAGGTCGCATTCTATGTCGTTTAGATTTTCTATTGAGTTTTAAATTAGTGTGCAGCTTCTGAGAAAGGGGAAGGAAAACAAAAATATTCAGTTTCCTTTGTCAAAGTAAACTAAATATATCAGATCTCTTTCTCTCTCTCTCTCTCTCTCTCTCTCTCTCTCTCTCTCTCTCTCTCTCTCTTTCCCTTTCTCTCATTTTCCAGCCATACATAAATGTATCCATCTTTATAATTATTCCGCTTTATGTTCTCCCTAGGCTGTGTTTCATCTTAAGTGAGTTTAGTCAAGGCAAGTGTGTGTGTGTGTGTGTGTGTGTGTGTGTGTGTGTGTGTGTGTGTGTGTGTGTGTGTGTGTGTGTGTGCGTGCGCGTGTGTGTGCGTGCGTGCGTGCGTGCGTGCGTGCGTGCGTGCGTGCGTGCGTGCGTGTGTGTGTTTTCCTGAAAGAGAAGGAAAGAAAGGGGAGAGAGAGAGAGGGAGAAAGTGAGAGTGAGAGAGAGACTATAGTAGCCCACAGGACACATTTAGTAATCCCTTCAATGATGTCCAGGGCCCAGTGATGGTTACCAGACCTGCAAATACCCCTACACACACACACACACACACACACACACACACACACACACACACACACACACACACACACACACACACACACACACACACACACTCACACACACACACACACACACACAATCCATTTTTATTGTATTCGTGTGTGTGTGTGTGTGTGTGTGTGTGTGTGTGTGTGTGTGTGTGTGTGTGTGTGTGTGTGTGTGTGTGTGTGTGTGTGTGTGTGTGCGTGCGCGCGCAGCGTTGTATTTCCTGCCCTCTCTTAGCGCCACACACACACTCGCACTGGAAAACAAAAATCCATAGTATCGACCGGCCAGTGTCACCACAATTATTCTTTTGAAACAGCCATTGAAAACAAATTACATCTGCACTGCGTTTTCATCCGATTGCTGTGGGTGAGCAATGCTCAGCGGCTGGCGCGGCCGACCCACAGACCCCTCCCTATAGGTTTACTACTTACAGCACAGTGGCGCTAACGACTAGTGTGTGTGTGTGTGTGTGTGTGTGTGTGTGTGTGTGTGTGTGTGTGTGTGTGTGTGTGTGTGTGTGTGTAGGAGTACTGTATGGTAAGGATCGAGTCTAGGGAAAAAGCTCTAAGAGAAGTACTTAAGGGTAACAAAGGCTTGAATAAGAGACTTGAGCAACACGAGTGGTTTGCAGCAGAGAGAAGCATGTGGTTTAATACGGGTTGCGGCGGTTGGATTTAGTGTGTTGCGTGGGCACACACAGAGGCCTTGATTAGCCCGATAATCTGCTCTTTCACCAGACAACAGACCGGGGGAGCAGGGGTTCTCGAGCCGAGGTCTGCGTTGGGAGAAGAACCCTCGGGGAGTCGGTCCGCCGACAAAACAGAATATAGTTCATTATCGCAGTTATTGTACTTGGACTTGAGAGACGACACGCTGAGCGAATGGCCGCTACGACCGCCGTTTATGGTTTGTTTAAAGAAACACAGAGGATTACAAAGTAGGGGGGTGAGAACAAAAACATAGTTTCTGTATGTACTACATAATCACACTACTATGGACACCATTGTATTTGAATTATTTTATCATATTTTACTTGGAATACAAAAACCTTTTTGTTCAGATAGTATATTATCAATAATTTTACATTACCTGTCCAATATGGGTATTATTAGCAGGGGACCAGTCGACAAAAGTAAAAAAAGTCCTTCAAAATTCACAGACTACTTAAAATGTCCTAGTCATCTTTTGCTATAAAAAACATATGTGCCCTAATTAATAATACCATCCATAAGCATTCACAAGTCAAAACTAAAATATGAATTTTAATAAGTCAGAGTGTTACAAACACAACTAGAAGCAGTGCTCTTCCGAGCACAATGTGTTTTGCAAAAATTGAGCTGCTGGTGGTGCTATAACAGGCCAACTCTGAAAATGGTGGCATTTGTTCCTTGACCTATTGGGAATGTGTGTGCAGAATTGCATGGAAATCGCAAGCTGTGTTTCTGATTTGAGGCATTTTGTTCAAAACGGACCAATCCTGCAAACTTTGGAAGCCAATGTAAGTCAATTAGTATGGAATATGAAATATCGGACAGATCAGTCTTGAGTATAGAGATACTGTGTTGTGTGTTCTGATTTGCGTGATTTGTGAAATGCGTGAAAATGTGTTTTGCACAAATCCTCCTCCTGGTGGCGCTATAACAGGCCCATGCAAAAGATTGGGGGCAGAGGTTCTGCTCTGGGCTGGCACCCAGGGAGTGTGCATGAACAGTTTCGCTGCCATTGTGCCAATGGTGCCGGAGATTGGTTGGTAACAGACGGACGGACGGACGGACGGACGGACGCACACACGCACAAACAGACGGACGGACGGACAGGGGCTTTGGCTGGTGGATACAATTATCCCTGTGACGGGGGCATTTGTAACAGTGGTTGGGGGCAATTGTGCTGAGATGAAATGATCGTCCTACCCTCCCACAGGCAGTTAGAGGACCATACTAAGCTTGTGCAGAAGAGGTCTCATCCCTCTAGCTAGTTTCTGCTTAGAATTATTGAGACCCCAATCTCGGGTGCTAGTCATATGTATCATAACATATCAGCATTCCCTCCAAACGCTAAAACATTAAACATTGATGTGATTATAATCACGGCCGAACGATGCCCAGTATGGTGTTGTTTCCCCTGCCACACTCGCACGGTGGGTGCCAACTCAACAACACAGCGGTCCAGGGCGGGCAGGCAGGCAGTGCAGGGCTGGCTCCGGTACAGCCAGTGCCATCTGACAATGGTAGAAAACAACAACGAATATCCAGCCGGCGAGCTTGGTAATTAATCCTGGCTTGGCTTCCCTTGGCCCGGCGAGCGCGGCCGGGGCCAGGAGGCAGGATCCCTTTGTTAAGCTTTGACCACACAAGTCACCTCGTCGGTTCTCCCGGAGCGGGGAAACGCCAACTTTGGAGTATTAAGAAAACCAATAGCCTTGTTGACATGAACACGGAGGCCTAACCCCCGCAGCCTCCTCATATGAGGCATTGATTTTTCTGTCCCGCCGCGGCGCCGAGCCCATTCATTCTCTATGGCCGAGCCCAGGACTAACCGCGTGCACGTTGCCCGCGCCCGCACACACACACACACGCACACACACACACACACACACACACACACACACACACACACACACACACACACACACACACACACACACACACACACACACACGCGCACATATACTGTACACAAGGGCACGCTCATGCCTATACACTCACTTATATCACACGCGCACACACACACAAACACACGAACACATGGGGCCTGGCTAAATTCTACTTTCATCCGCTCAGTCTTACCTTGGGGGGGTGGGGGTGGGGGGGAAAGTTGAGGATTAAAGTCACCCCTCCTCCTGCTCAAACCATCACTCCACCACTGAAGGAAGCAATACCACACACACACACACACACACACACACACACACACGCACACACACACATACACGCACGCACACAAACACACACACAGTGGACCAACCTGCACTGGATGGGGTGGGTGGGTGTCGGTTAAACATCTCAGGGTGCTGCTGGATGGGGTTGACCCTGTGACCGCCAGGGTTCAGAGGTCGCTGATACTCACAGCATGAGGACCCTCTGCATGGGGAACAAACACACCAGCGACAAAGTGCTGCCGGCCTGATGTTTGCTGCCATGGCAGAACACTCTGCTATTATCACACAGATGCAGTTATACCACGCGCTCCCTCCCCTCCCCTCCGTGATGCGTTTCACACTCTCGCCATCGTTCGCCTCTGCTGGTAATTCTGGCCATTGTGTTCTCTCTCCTTCTCTCTGTTGTCCTCTTTGTCTTAATCGGACATTTTATCTGCAGGTTGAAATAAAGAAACAAAGAATCAAGTCTTTCTCTCTTTCTCACTCCTCTTTCTTTCTTCTCTTGCTGTCGCTTCCTTGCCTCCTGCTTTAATAATAAGGCTAAGAACAGAACATGCTTATAATTTCAGAGTATTTCCCCAGGCTTGATTAACACATCGCAGAAGCACAACAAAAGAAACAGGGGGGGGAAAAAACACAACACAAAACATGAAGAGAAAAGACGCTAATTTGGGCAGACAGGCATAATTGACATGAGCTGTACGAGGCGTGATGCAATAAAAGAAATAGGAGAAATACATTAAATCAAAAGAGAGGGATGTGAGAGAGTGGGGGGATGAGGAGAGGGGAGGGCACGCTATCATTTTGCTTGATTAGCATCGGCACATTAGTAAAAAGCAGAGTATCAAAACCACGCGGCTACCTCCGGGACACGCTGCGAGACATTCAGGGACATTAGCATAGCGCAAGCTAACGAAGAGAGAGAAGGAAAAAAAGAAGAAAAAAGAAGGAGACGACGAGGGGAAAAGGAAATTAAAAGAGCAGCAAATTTTCAAAGCGTCCGTTGTGCCCGATATGCCATTAAACATTCATGGAAGTCTCCACTCCATGTGATGAGCGACCGGTCGTATGGAGAGAAGATATGTTGGGGAATACAAGAATCAAGCTGTTTTATTTTGTTTGGCATCTCCCCGCGCCTTTATGTCTTACAGACACACACACACACACACACACACACACACACACACACACACACACACACACACACACACAAGTGCATAAACAAACATACTGTACACGTACGGTCTTGTGTTCTCTCTCTCTCTCTCTCTTGTCTCTCTGATACATTTCACTGCAACGCGTCTCCCCATCCTCCGTCTCTGTCTTTCAAGTCCTTTCTCTAAAGCCATCAGTGCTCAGGGCCCATAGATGTTCCCATTACAGAGTGGCAGGTTGACACACAAGGACCTGTCAGGCCATCCATCTCTCATTGTATTCCTTTACCACGCAGCCAACCCCCCCCCCCCCCCCCCAGCACCAAATAGCACCATGGTTTTATCTCCAGGCCTTGGACCCAGATCAAACTTTCCGATGGCCCAGCACATGCACATTGCGCCTGTTGCCATACACGTGCACACACATTGCGTGCTTCCGCTATACCCCACGTGCATGCGCCGTTGTGCGTGCACACGCGGAAACCATTCATTTTCAAGTGAAACAGTGATTGTGAATGGAGAGCTCAGTGGTTTCAAAGCTGAGGACAGGAGATGGCTGCTGCTATACAGTACAAGTACTATACTGTACACACCAATAGACCTATACGACGCCCTAAAGCAGGGATCTTCAACGTTTTCAGGCCAAGGACCCCTTAGCTGAGAAAGAGACAAAGCGGGGACCCCCAGATTCCATATAGTTTCATCGCTTGACAGCACAATCATCATGCTATTTTGGATTCATGTCAATTTGAAGTATCTCATATGTAACCACTTTAACCGTCAATACTTAAAAAAGAACTTGACCTTTCACTGTGTACTTAGAACGCTAGTAGTAACTCTAAGGACCCCCTGTTTAAGACCCCTGCCCTAAAGGGAGAGAAGCGACTGAAACAACAGAGTAATATATTGATGACATCAGGGATCTTCATATATGGGCATAAGAGGGAGTATGGTTGCCAAACTAGTAAGAGGTGCATGGGGAAGAGCTTTGACCGAGCAGACTGTGAGATGTTCAGGCACGCCTCTGGGAATAATGTAAAACGAGTTCTCAGACATTGCCACACTGTCTTCCATCCAGTCCTTAGGATGATTTATACTGTATGGTTTGTGATTTATTCTGCAATTAGGTTAGAATGGACCCATTACTGCACATTTGATTGCCATGTGCTTATGTGGTTCATACACGGCGAAATCCTGAGGGTTAATTGAACTGTGATATTATATGAGAGCAGGGGCGATTCTAGGAGATTCTATGGGATAATAATCTTAACAATTAACACATCAATACATTACATAATACATAACATGAATTATTACAGCATACATTAATACATACAGTACAACACCTCCTGAGCCCTATCTGCCCCATTAAGGAGAGAAAGAAAAAAAGAATAAGTGTATAGAGATTATGGACTGATCCGTTCCAGACACAAGGAAAGAATATGAAAGGGTCTTTTTTTTGTATGAAATGATTATGTTGGTCTGTTTAAAACACAGTGGTCAGAAGGAAAATGAAATGAACCCCAAATCAACCCCAAACTTTTGTAATAATGCCCACGATTCGAACCCTGGTCACAAGGGGAAGGGACACTAAAGCCAATGATTAACCACTAGGTAAGGGGACTCCTCCTTGGCCATATTAGGCTTCCTGGTCTTCAGGCAGAGGCTCTGGGCCACTCTGGCACAGTACACTCTGGCGGAGTGGTGTATAGCCAGAGCTTTTATAGCGAAGGGTCAATTCATCACAACCAGCCCCATGATAAATATATGGTCAGATGCCATTCGCTTCACATTCGTACAGGTTCACTTATATGTTTTGCTTTCATACTGGAATGTCCCAAACGAAGGTTCTCGCAGAGCATGTCAAAATCTCCCAGTTTCAGATTTGTGCATTTTTTCCCCCCGCCGTGCTTCATACACTTCATACACGACGTACAAAACTAGTAAAAATAGCAGATCTACAAGCACACCATTTTTAAAATGACAAATACAGAACGAACGGTATTGGACATACAGGGTTTCCACCCTACAACAATGATGTGCAAGTATATGGAAGTATTGATTGATTGATTGAAGACTTTATTAGAAGTTTGCATAGGAAAAGGTACAGTTTCATGACGGTACAGTTCACTGGTACAAGGTCTACTAAAAGGAGATCCATGAAAAGACTAAGCTTATTTCCACTGGAAACAATTGAAGTATCTCATATAACATTGAATGACAGACAAATAGAACACAGTACTATGCAGTAGATATGTATAGAAAAACAAAAAAGAAGACAGTAGTCTAAAACAAACAGTATATACAAAGAAGGGGCAGGGGAGGGTAGGGTTGGGCTAGGTTCATTTTTTACCAGTTGCGAACGGCTGCTGCCTGTAAGTGGTTTTTCAGGGCAATTTTAAAGGATGCTAGTGATCCACACTCCTTTATGGCCTTCGGTAAGGCTTTCCACATTTTGGTGGTATAGCAGAAAAAAGAGTTTGACCCTTTGTTGGTTTTGACTCTGGGTTGAAAGTGATCTGTGGCGCTGCCTCTGGTGTTGTAATTATGGACATCCTTAATGTTTATAAAGTATTTTGATAGGTACTTGGGTATCATAGTGGTGTAGTGTATCTTGTACACCAGGCCCATTGCAAGTTGCTGTACTCTGTATGCTGTGGTATTATTATAATTTTTTGTTGCATTGTGCTGATTCCTCCCCTGTGCTGCCCAACTGGGCCCTGTAGCGTGTTCGCTTCCCTCCGCTGATGAAGAAACAGCATGCCGGGCAGTTTTTATCAGAAAAAGACTGTTAAACCCAACACAATATACGACTGTTGCGCTATCGTGCTTCTTTACTTTCTGTCTGCTTTGCGGAGATGAGGAAGAACGTGAGGCAGATGTTAATCACAGCATTTCTCTGGGACACGCGTGCCTCGTGCAAACAGATGCAATTCGTTTATTTATGTTTTTTTTTTCTTCTTTTCCCTTATTTTCTCATTGTCTTTTATACATTATGCGCTGGCCAGGGTTTATTTCAGCTACAGCCGCCTCCAGGATATTCATCCTTAGAAGAACTGTAGGCTACTGCAGATAGGGCCTGATCCCTTTATAAATCTTATAGAGCGAGAGAGAGAAAGCGAGAGAGGGAAACAATAAGTGTAAATACTAATTTATAATCATAGAATGCTTGAGGGAAATAAATGGGCTACATACAACTAAAAAGAGATGGGGAAAATGTTGATATCCAAAGACTTGCAAAACATCAAAAGGAAGGCACCATTGCACTTTAAGTTTGGTGTATCAACACTGTCTTCATAGTCATCTTCCGTTCATTATGCGTCGCACTGATATGTTTTAGAGATAAAGCCAATGTATTTGCAACATTACATTCATTAAAGAGGACTCAGAAAGAAGGATGAGACCATGAACATGAAACATGCCAGCAGCTTAGAAAGCAATACAAAGTTAATAATTAATCATTATTGCGACCGTAGGTCGCATTTACTATCAAAAGCTCCAGGGGCTGTCTGTCAGTCCGTCAGTCCGTCAGTCAGTCACACTTTTGCCCTGCTCATATCTCCACAACCGTTGCCCCGATCCATGCCACAATTTCCACACAAACTCCTTGCCTGCCAAACTACAACCTCCTTTTTTGTTTCTGTGGGCTTGTCAGTCCGTCATTTGTTGACAGCGTGTTTGATAGGCTAAGACCCGAGCCATTTTAAAAAAAAATGGAATATTCAGAAAATATTCAGTGAATAATAATACTTTAAAAATAATACATATTTTTTTCATTTTAAACCCCTTTTTAATTATTCATAAAAATACGTTATTTTCTTAACATCCATTTTCATGCCAAATGTGTAATCTTTGAGTACAGTTCGGATATTGCGGATATGTTCAGGTATTTTCATAGCCACGTTGTTTGCCACCCCTGGTTTAACTGAACTGATCTACATCTGCTTTTGCGTCCTACAAATCACCTGTTCCTCACATTTACATCTGTATAGCCTATATTAATTCACCATTCTTAGAATATGAGAAAGCACAGCTGGTTCTTGAGTATCATCAAAGTCACCAACTTAAGACATGTTTGTAAAAATAGGGCTCATTCTAACACTACTAATGTAGGCTATGTATAGGCCTACTGTCACATGTACAGAGGAGCCCCAAATCAAACTTGGTGGTTAGCAGGTCTGTCTGCGAATTCGCTTCTTGCAAAGAGTTGCCCCACTGATCAATATTAAATCCCGAAAGACACTAGGAGGTGCTCTTATTGGGCCCCTCATTGATTACGGAGTCCTTGTCTGGTATCGCGACGCCCCAGCTGCCTTAAAGCTAAAGCTCCAAACAGCCCAAAACAAACGAATTAGGGTTGTGCTTGGTCTCCCTCCTCTGACCCACCTTACCGAGCATCACCACGAAAGCGTGGGGTGGCTCAAAGTAGCTGACAGAGTACAGCATCTTGCAATGGGCCTGGTGTACAAGATACACTACACCTCCAAGATTCCCATGTACCTGACAAACTACTTCTTAAAGGTCAAGGATGTTCACGATCATAACACCAGAGGCAGCTCCACTAATCATCATCAGCGTAGATTTAACACTAAACAAGGCGCTAACTCGTTCTCCTGCTATACCATCAACATGTGGAACGCCCTTCCACAAGCCCTAAAGGAGAGCAAATCCCTAGCCTCCTTCAAAATTGGTATGAAAAGTCACCTTCAGACAGCAGCTACCCGTGACTTGTAAACAGACTAAGCCCCCATGCTCCCCCCCCCCCCCCTTTTTCTTTGTATTCTGCCTTTTGTATTTGATGTTATGCTTTTGAAACTGATATTATCCTAGATAAAGTACTATGTTCTATCCGTCTGTCTTTCAATGTTATATGAGATACTTAAAGTGTGGTTCCTGTGGAAATAAGCCTCGGCTTTCTAGGATCTCCTTTTAGTTGACCTTGTACCAGTGATTTGTACTGTCATGAAACTGTACTTTTTTCTATTGCAAACTTCTAATAAATTCTTCAATCAATCAATCAATCTCCAGTCAATGGAGTAGGTTGGCGTGCGTGCACACAAGCGTGTGTGTGTGTGTGTGTTTGTAAATATTGTATAGACGTGTGTGTGTGTGTGTGTGTGTGTGTGTGTGTGTGTGTGTGTGTGTGTGTGTGTGTGTGTGTGCGTGTGCGTGCGTGTGTGTGTGTGTGTGTGTGTAAAGATCATGTAGACAGCGTGTGTAGGAGGTGACTGATGACCACCTTCACATCACTATCATGCCTGTGTTTAGGAGAGCACTGGTGTCACACACTGAAAATAGTCGATCTACAAGCTAAAAATGTGCCTTGAGATCTTACAGGCAACACTATTTAACAAAAAGGCAATATTAATTATATATATATTAATTATAAAAATATGAATTAAGTTACTATGAAAAGCTCCACCGGCTGTCCCTCTGTCCGTCACATCACGTCACACTTTCGCCCCTACTTTTATCTCTGCCACCGTTGGCCCTATCGATGCCAAACTTTGCACACACACTCCTTGGCTGGCAAACAACAACCTCTGCCCCTGATTTCTCACATGCCCCTCTTCTAGTGCCACTATCAAGCCCATTTTTGCAAAACACATTTTTGGACACTGCTCCTACAGATTCTGGCCTAAAATCACGCAAAGCGGTACACAGTATCTCTAAAGTCATGTCATCAACATGGACGGTCCCATTTCCCATATTCCCTCCTGATTGGCTACCATTGCCTTCTAAAGTTTGTCTATGCGACGTGATGGTCGCTTATCTCCCGATTAGGGAATCTGTCTGGTTAAATAACAGTACAATTTGAAATTGGGGTATTTAGCAGATGCTCTTAATCCAGAGAGATTTACAGTAAGCAAGGTAAACACGAGGTAATACGTTCCAATGCATAGAAATGGTAATCTAGGATTATACATGCTATCTAAATAGAATTTTAGCCTTTGAATAAGCCTGCAAGGTCATCAAGGCGAGGGAAAATGCTACAGCAAGTGCTACGGGCTAAAGTGTACTGTAGTCTGAAGAGATGAGTCTTCAGATTACGGCGGATATTGGGAGTGAGCCTGCAGTTCTAATAGCAATAGGGAGTTTGTTCCACTGTTTGGGAGCCAGAAGGGAGAAGAGTCTTGGATGCGTGGAGCGTTGGCCTGAATGTTTTAGGTAAGGTTCTGCCAACGTACCTCTGTTAGCTGATCTGAGCGAGCGGGGGTTGTAGGGTTGGATCAGGCTTTGGAGATATATGAGGGTGCCATAACTTAGGTTGCTTTGTAGGCCAACATCAGTGTTTTGTACTCTGTGCGGGCAGTAACTGGGAGCCTATGGAGGGAGCGGAGAAGGGGGGAGATTTTGGCTGGTTGAAGACCAAGCATTCTGCGGAATTCTGGAACATTTGGAGAGGCAAATGACGGGAGACCAGCACATGACGGGAGACCAGTAAGGAGAGAGTTACTGTAGTCAAGTTTTGATTACGACCGTAGGTCGCAGATTAGTATGTAAACGGTCACAGCTTGTCCGTATGTATGTATGTGTGTATATGTATGTATCTCTGTCACGCCTGCCACTGTGGTTCTATGGGTTTGTCGCTCTGACATCATGCTCTGACGTCACTGTGATTTCAAGGGAACCACTCTAACAGAATGGGTTTGCCGCTCTTACATCAAGCTCTGGCTTCACTGTGATGTCACACTAACAGCATCCCTGTTATGCCCATATATGGAGTTCCATGATGTCATCAATATTAAGGCCATATCTAACAGGTCTTCATGGGAATGAAGTCCCATGATGACCCCTGGTACCTATATATGGAGATCCATTTACTGTATATGGAGATATGCTGTGAGAGCCCAAACATGCTTACTCAGTTATTCGTTATGTGAAAGTGCTATGACGTCTATGACATCTGACATCATACCCTTTTAGGGTTGACATAAAAGTTCTCTGACCCAGAACAATAGTCTGGTTGCCTATAGCAACCACACTAATAATCTCTCTGTCTCTTTCTCTTAGCAAGCTGTCTGTCGCCTAACAATGACGATTCACTCTGACATCAGGGATGTCTATGTGACATCAGACACAACAGAAACTGTTCATTAACAATTGTCTCTGGTTCCAAGCTGCCAAACAATATATCACCACCATGACGATCAGAGATTTTGTGAAATGGAATTCCAGAGTGTCCATTGTGTATGCTATAGGTGTATGGACTATGATAGGCTCTTTGGGATATATGAAATACACGGGTCGACTTGATGCACCCCCAGCAAAGAAAGAAGCGGAGGAGGAGCCTGAAAACCCCAACCAAATTATCTACGAGACTGCACACACCAAGTCTACCATCATATATAAGGAAGGGTTTGTTCCTTACACAACACGCATCTACAACTTCATAGAATCCTTCCGCGGAGAAGACCCTGGTACAGGACACCAGAAATAGCTCTACTCTGGATGAGAATGAACAGCACCTGGACTACAAGTCCTTATAGAACTATAATGTCAAGGTCCCCCAAATTGATATGTATTTTGGCCGTTGGCCACGGAAACCCCATCTGGAGGGATTTTGTGCCTGGGATCCCCACAATAGAAGATGTGTGTTGAATACCGTGAATACCGAGGCGTTCCCAAGCCAGTTTGGAGATATAATCCCTCCATCTGGTGACGGGGTCTCCTCCCAGTGGGACGCGCATCGAGGACCTTCCTAGGAAGGCACTCGGGGGGCATCCGTTCTAGATGACCGAACCACCTAAGCTGACTCCTTTCCAAGTGTAGGAGCAGCGGTTCTACTCCAAGTCTCTCTCGGGTGACTGAACTTCTCACCCTATCTCTAAGGGAGATGCAGCCACCCGTCTGAGGAAACCAATTTCGGCCGATTGCACCCACACTTCATGACCATAGGTGAGAGTAGGAACGAAGATTGCTCGGTAGACAGAGAGCTTTGCCTTACTGGGGCCTCTATTGTTCCTAATATATGTAAACAATATCGCATCTGCTTGCGACTGCAACCTGTTCCTGTTCGCGGATGACTCGGCTCTCCTTGTCTCGGAGAGCTTGCAGGTTGAAAAGACCCTTATCTCTGAACTAAATAAGATCTGCAGCTGGCTCAATGACAACAAACTATCAATACACCTGGGCAAAACCCAATGCATCCTTGGATCAAATCATAACCTTAACCTTAAGTCGATAACTTCACAGTCATAGTGGGTGACAATGTAATAACAAAATTACTTACTTGGGTTGCATCCTTGAGGCTGATCTTTCCAGTGAAAAGAATACATAGGTAATAAAAAAAAATCAACCAATGATCTTGTTTCTTACAGAGGATCTCCCCGATGGTAAATAACAACTAGAGAAATTGCAATTTGGGAAATTGCGAGTGTGGTTGCATAAAAAGTTACATAAAAAAAGTTACCTTACTATATATGGTGTTTCCCATTCAAAGTCAATGGGAAAAGTTACGTCATAAAAGTTACTTACTATATATGGTGTTTCCCATTCAAAGTCAATGGGAAAAGTTACGTCATAAAAGTTACTCACTATATATGGAGTTTCCCATTCAAGTCAATGAGACTAAGAGTTTTGAAAAATGCAAAATTCCCCAGAGTAATAATGTGGTTGCCCTGGCAACCACACTAAATATACGGAAGACTCTAGAGGGTGCAATCATTTAGCCCCTCTATGACTATGGAGTCCATGTATGGTATCGCAACGCCTCAAAGGCCCTGAAAACAAAGCTCCAAACAGCTGGAAATAAACTAATTAGGTTCCTGCTTATAACCTTCCTTCTCGGACTCACCTTCTTCTTCCAAATAAGGTCAAATCTGTAAAAAACTACCAAAGGTCGCAGTATGCATGAGAAATATCGTTGGCCGTTATTTGTCAAAATAAAACATAGAGGTAGCCCAACGAGTGCAACGTCTAAAATTGGTCTAACACAGGTCTAGTTTTGCAAGTTTTTTAGACATCTAAAGACGTTGATTAGACGTCTAATAGATGTTTACACTTCTATTAGACGTCTAATCAACGTCTAACGTCGGGGCTTCCTATCCATGCATGCGTTGTGGCCATCACCGGCCGATGTTTCGTTTTCGCTTGCTATCTTTTGTACACAATACAGTCACTGCTGGTAAAGAACATGAATGTAGACCTTCCAAGGAATATGGGGATTTTTTTATTTTAAAGATCGGATCAGAATTGACTGAGATGTGGCCGAGTCACACACATACACACACACACACACACACACACACACACACACACACACACACACACACACACACACACACACACACACACACACACACACACACACACACACACACACACACACACACACATACACACACACACAGATGTATGTTATTGCCAGACCCATGAAATGGGTAGGCCTACATAAGCAAATGTCGGTCTGTCCGGGTTTTCTATATAAAGGGTATATATGATGATGACATGATGATGACATGCCTACAAAAGGCATGATGTCATAAATGATGATGACAGACAGGGGGTCTGGCACAACCAGGTTGACCTGGTCTAGTTTATAGAGAGATGACCTCCTCACATAAGAAAAATTGCATTTAAGTTCCTACCCGGCCTTTTTCTGTGTAGTTCCTATGCAAGGCCCATTTCCACCATTTATTAAATATGTATTTTTTCCTGAATATATCTCAGAATTTTTAAACAATTCTCACAAATGTACATTTACATTTACATTTTTACGTACCGGTACTGTCAGGAATTGTGAATCCATGAGTTCCTATGCTTCTTTGGACTGTGAAAACTATATTGAAATGACAAGGATGTTTATCTTTTCATCTAAATTTAATCTATTCATGACATGTTGTTTTAAAATCTTAATTGTCTTTATAAAAACATCTTGTTACAGTGTCTGAAACGTTATTTGAGGATCAATATCCCTTCCTTTTTCATTGCTGGCAGGATGCTGGGAAATACAAATGCAAAAAACTAATTATGCATACAGAAGTCATTTTCATTTAAATTTCCTCTGTGACATTGAAAGCACTCACTCACTCACTCAATCACTCACACACGCACACGCACACGCACACGCACTGTCAACAAACTGCTCTTTCGAACAAACTGCTCCCAGAAGTGAATTAAAATTCTCCAGCGTTGCGTTATTTCTTTTCTCCACTCTCCTCCTTATTTTCTTTCTTTCTTCTTTCTTTCTTTTTTTTTCTCGTCGGGCCACTGAACCCTTTCCCCTAGCCGCGTATGCACCAGCAAACATGCTGATACGATCTTAAAGGTCATGTTCTTTTCATGTTGACAGGGGCCTTCCAAAACTTTGATGAGGGGGTCCCTCTAAAGGATAACACGCTAGCAACGCACGAGCAACGAGGGCAGAGACAGACTGAAAAAAGAATAAGAAAAGAAACAGATTAATGCACCGCATCACAAGTTCTCTATAGTCTCTATGCACAGCAGCCATATTGGAGAGAAGTTGGGTCTATTCTCACTTCCTTCATAGGTGTTAACAATGATACTAATGAAGGCTCTGTTCCATTTCATGCATCACAGTGGTTCTCAAACCTTTTATTTCAAGGACCCCCATAACTCTGAGAGTGTACAGAGTTACGGGTCCTTTTGGTTCCATTTGTACACTCTCAGAGTTACACACCTTTTAAGGGGTCATTTGGAACTCCCAAGGAACCATGAGGGTTCCTGGACCACACTTTGAGACCCACTGGTGTAGCAGAGTGTTTCCAGTGAGCCAACATGCACAATATCAGCACCCTGACTCTGTTTGACCAGAATGGAACAGAGCCTTCGTTACTTTTATCGGTAACACCTGTGACTGAAGTGAGAAGAGATCCAAATGGCTGCTGTGCATAGAGTATATCGTCACTGTCGAGCAGAAACCTTGTATCTCCAAGTTTCGTATCTCCAAGGCCCTGCCTCATCATACAAGGCCGTTGCACAAAAGTAGTGAAAACAGCCGATCTACAAGCACACAACGCTTCACTAGTTTAAATCATTTTTGAAATGATAAATGCAAAACGAACGGTTTTGAACATACAACGATGATATATTCAGTGTACTTGTTAGAAGGAATTCATGCTGATCTCAGATCCACCAATCAGCACCCCGACCCTTACTGGTCTGTCTTTCTCACTGAGACCGCTCGGTTTGCACTGACAATCTGACTTTATAAGATGTGTCAGCTGTGACAATGGGAATCAATTTAGATGCAAAAGAAAATATCCCACTTCGCACTTGTCTAAAATTGGTCTAAAAGTGTTCTAAAAGTGAACGTTTTTAGACATCTAAGCATTGTCTAATAGACGTCTAGACCAGTATATAGACCGTCTATATATAGCAGTTGAAATAACGTCTAATCAACGTCTAATCTAAGCTTAGACGCCTAAAAAACATTTTTTGCATAGTGATCAGTGGGATAATGTGGCGGATCTTACAATAGGTCTGGGTTCATAGTAAACTACCCACTGTGTTCAGTAAAGTCCTCTGTGTTCTTTCATTTTAACTCAAGAGTACATACCCATTACATGTCCATTCGTTTCAGAGCTAAATAAATACTCTGGACTACAGAGTGAACGTAGCACAGATATTACAGGAGTTTGAGGGGTTACTTGTACCTTTGTTGTGCATGCCTTCATGAGAGGGAGCAAGCATGTGCGTGTACGTGTGTGTGAGTGTGTGTGTGTGAGAGAGAGAGAGTAGCCTGTATGTGTGAGCTTCCATTTCTGTGCATGCACAGCAGCATGCGCGGCGGTGTGTCTGTGTTTGTGTCAATGTTGGACCACTCCAGCCAGACAGCTCCTCTCCGCGCTGCCTTGTTTTTAAAAGGCAACCATAATGGCCGGTAAGGACAGCCTTAAGAGCTACTGGCAGCTTGAAGCCTGATGCAACCAAAGGTCATTGATTCCCCCCCATCGCCCCGCTTCCCCCCCTTTTTTTTAACAATTCGTCTGGTTTTTGGCATTTTGTGAACACACACAGGACAGCTCGCCGACAAGCCGACCTTGACAGCGAATTGGATAAATAAACCTTCAATTTAGCCGCTCTCCTCTCTGGCGCTCACCGGCCCGGGCGGTGAGTCCCACCGGG
>NC_137816.1:60301547-60324047 GCF_963921795.1 Nannobrachium achirus | reverse complement strand
TGTGTGTGTGTGTGTGTGTGTGTGTGTGTGTGTGTGTGTGTGTGTGTGTGTGTGTGTGTGTGTGTGTGTGTGTGTGTGTGCGTGCGTGCGTGCGTGCGTGCGTGCGTGCGTGCGTGCGTGCGTGCGTGCGTGCGTGCGTGCGTGCGTGCGTGCGTGCGTGCGAAAACTTCTACAGATTCCACTCAATTATATAACGACTGAATTCCGAACATTGCTGGCCAGCAATAACCTACCTGACCTGGCGGAGACCTGTGCTCTGAGGAGCACGTTTTCTAGTTATATTTGGATTTGTTCCAAGTTATGACCAACATAATTATGAACTGTCCGTGTTATCGTACAGTATAAGCATAATTTCTATTACTGTATATGTTTTCCTTTTATTTGTGTGTTCTAGGTTAGCTGAACAAAATTGAAACAAGACATGAGCCATTATTTATTCACAAAACTCAGATTTTTGAAAGGATTTAGAACAGAATCAGAACAGAGAATGGTCTGGAGCGAAAGAGACTGATAAAGACATGGACAAAACAGCAGAAAGAATAAAGTCACGTCGGTTATAGTGCCGACATAGTGAAAACCTCAGCACTCATATCGACACTTTGAGAGTTTAAATGCTGTGCACTATACTGTACTTACTGTGTTTTTGACCATGTCCATGCCCATGAACATACTTACCAATGTTTTTGACCATGTTCATGCCATAACAATACTTACCAGTTTTTTTGACCATGTCCATGCCATGAAAATACTTACTGTGTTTTTGACCATGTCCATGCCATGAAAATACTTACTGTGTTTTTGACCATGTCCATGCCCATGAAAATACTTACCGGTATTTTTGACCATGTCCATGCCGATGAAAATACTTACCAGTGTTTTTGACCATCTCCATGCCCATTAAAATACAGTGTTTTTGACCATGTCCATGCCCATGAAAATACAATGGCTGAATGAAATTAAAATGATCGCATGGCATTCATAAGTAAGCCGGTCGGACAGTCTGTTAGTGGACACAGTAACAGGACAAGGACAGGGAGGGACAAGAGAACAGGGGAGAGTACATTATAGGGAAAGGTGTGTTTGTGTGTGTGTGTGTGTGTGTGTGTGTGTGTGTGCGTGCGTGCGTGCGTGCGTGCGTGCGTGCGTGCGTGCGTGCGTGTTCCTACTGTACCTATCTCCCCCTTTCTCTCCCTCCCCTGTGGGGATGTTGTTGCACATCCATCGTTCAGTTCCCCTCAGTCAGCGTCTCGCTGCACAACGCGGGAGGGGTCCATATCAGTGTCCCCCTCTTAATTGGCGTTAAAGATGCCCAGAGCCTTGGCAAACGCACTCACACACACACACACCCGCATGCACTGTACACGTTGTGTGCACACATGCCGTACGCAATGACTCCGCTCTGCTCTTACAGTGGCAAGAGCAGAGCGGCTGACTTGCGGGGAAAATAGAAGGCGGGTGTGGAGAGAGAGAGAGAGAAAAAAACAAAGAATAGACCCTCTGTAGTGGTCCTTTGCGGGATGAAAACTGCAATGATAGCGGATATTCTGCTCTTAATTACTGCCTGTTTACTCCGCCCCCCCCCCCCCCACACCCTCCATCCCCCGCTCAACGCTCTCACCCCTTTCCCTTGCATTCTCACCCCATCATCATCATCATCATCATTGACCTCCCTCTCTCTCTCCCCCACTGTCGCTGCTCCCCGGGCATCCATGGCAGAACACGCAACTCTCTCACCTCCAAAAAAAAAAGAGAGAAGAGTTGAAACTTTGTTCACAAATTACAAAGGTGGTACAGCAATTACAGTAGCAGTAAGAGTATATTACAGTGCATGTTACCATTCCCATCTTTTACAGCTCAAATCCAACACAGGGGTGTTTTAAAAACATGTTTTTAGGGGCCTTTATTGACAGCGACAGTGGAGAGAGACGTGAAATGGAGAGAGGAAGAGAGAAAGAGAGAGAGTATAGGGGATGGCATTCAGCAATGCCGGCTGGGAATCGAACCGGGGTTCAATTCTGCTGATCAGCGCACAGTGTCCGTGCGGCATGCACCATATGCACCCTAACCATCGGGGTCACCCCATGGCTTTGACATCTAAAACTGATATGTCTTGTGAAATTTAAGTGGATATTGTTCAAGATAATGGTGTTTGTTTGTGGCGTGGAGTGGAGTGGGGCTGATGTGCTTGTGCAGAGGAAAGCAACGCACACACGCATGCACCACCACATGCAGCCCCATGCACACACACACACACACACACACACACACACACACACACACACACACACACACACACACTTGTGCACCAATCAATCCCGCGGCTCCCTATTGCTGGTCTCTAGGGAGAGGCTCATCTCGGATGCTTTGGCAGAGTTCATAGGTTCACTATTGACCTGACCAAGGGCCTCACAGAGAGCTGTTACTGTACACACGCACAAACACAGAGGCAATCTCTCTCTCTCACACACACACACACACACACACACACACACACACACACACACACACACACACACACACACACACACACACACACACAAAGGATAACATTTTGTGCTTACATGCACACACTTATACAAACGCGCACGCACGCACATATACATTGTTGTTCGTCCATCTCTAATATGTATACCATGTGTGTCTGTACTGTATGTCTCTGTTAGTGTTGCGGTTGGAAGTGATTAGGGTTGCGTCAGCACCAGAAGTGGCTTGAATGACTTTAACACGCCCAGGTGTGGCTGATTGCGACGGGGACATTATTGTTTCTCCTAATTGTGTACCTCGCCACCCGCAGATCCATATCTGGTCAGAAAGCTCACGCTTGTTAGAATGCGGCGTGCCGACGGTGTTACGCAACGGAGGAATACAAGCGGGAGGCACTCACTAAAAAAAAAAGAAAATGCTTGTGACATTTTCCACATTACAGATGAGCAATCACGTAATCTTACGTGGTTTTATATGGCAAAATGATTTAATGAAATTGATTGTGTGTGTGTGTGTGTGTGTGCGCGCGTGCGTGCGTGTGTGTGCGTGTGTGTGTGTGTGTGTGTGTGCGCGCGCATGTGTGCGTGTCACCATCGTAACACGAGAAGGCATTAACGTATATACGCTCTCCGATGCGGTATGGCTGGCGTTGCCAATTTCCTCCGTTAAAAGATAGTAAAAAGCTCCGTCTCTCTGGAGTTTTGGGGAGGGGAGAAGGAGAGGTAGAAATATTTCCCCTGTCCCCTGTTGTGTGCGATGCCGTATTAACCCTGCAAGGCCCGAATTAATTTCTACTGGACAAAAATATTTTAAAAAAACCAGATGGTGTTGTAGGAGTCCTAATCACAGGAAAATGTCATTTAAAAAAATTAATAATGTTTTTGTAAGGTTTTATAGCCATAAATCATTAATCATAAATCATGCTCTACTTTGCATTTTTTGGATATTTTTCACAATATTAACATATGCACGTGTTCTAGACATTCTAATGATCACGAAAAACAATATTACAGGCATTTTACTTATGTTTTAGTGAGGAATAGCTTCAGTTACAAAGTGAGATGTTGTTCGTCCAGACACTGGAATTTCAACTTCTCTGGGAGGTGTGAATGTCACTCTCTGTGGGGGGTATTTATATGCAAATATCGTGGCCAATGGCATTGTAATACTAAACAATAGGTTTTAATGGTGATGTTAATGTGAAAAAAGAACAGGAAAACTAATTATAACATTTTTTAAAAAATGATTTAAAAACGTTGCCAAAAAGCAACGCTGGGCCTTGCAGGGTTAAAGCCATATTTCGCGTCACGCCTGGCAGATATACGGGCTGCCTTAAACAATATGAACTATGTGTTAAGAAATAAATTGCTTACACCACTGGAATTCTTACAGGAACACTTCAATCCAGACCCCCAAGACCATCTCGATCATTATTTCTTGCACATTTTCCCCCGTGCAAGCAGACATGGGTACTGATTGTAATAAAACACAGTGTGTCGAGAGCGGGGGGAGGGATGGGAGGGGGGGGGGGGGGGGGGGGGTCGTCGTGAGAAGGCTACCGTGACGGTGATACCGCTGCTGAACGCCGTTAATGCTCCTATCCGTCCTGGGTGTTTTCATCATGGTAGGACTAACCGTCTGACTCGGTAGGCTGTGGCCCAGGCTTTGGTGTGCGTGTGCGTGTGTGTGTGTGTGTGTGTGTGTGTGTGTACGTACATGTGCTGTGAGTGAAATGGGGGAGAAAGCGAGAGAGGTCTGTGGGTAATGTTTCATCCCCCTTTCCACCCATTCGTATATATATATTTTTTTAAATAGTCTCACTACCAATTACTATTTTAAAAAACCCTCTGTCATTTCATAAAACAATTATGATGGTGCTCATCTGCTTTAAAAGAATCAGATCCGGTTCCCAACAGGAAAGGGAACTAGAAAACTAGAAATAAAAAAAACGATAGTAGTAAATTAATTAAAAACGTTTCACTTTTTCAATTTTTTTCCCGGCCATAGACGGGTTTCTGGTCCACGTCACGTTTGATTCGGTACCAAAATTAGCCAATGAAACCAGGCTTAACCAGCGTTCCCCAAAACAACAGGTTTGGGGATTGGACGGACTGATTACACGATACAGTCACCTGTGCATTTAGTCTCAATGTTTGTAAACAAGAAACCCGTCTATTGTCTATGTGTGGAAGTTTCCCTGAGCAAGAAAGCCTAACGCTCATCATAGCCTTTCTGAGTAGCCATGGAGCTGAAACTGAAACTGAATTTTCCCAGCTGGATTATATGGTATCCAAAAACCCCCTGTTGTTGCAGAGGTGTGAAGCACAGAGGGCCATTTGTGTGTGTGTGTGTGTGTGTGTGTGTGTGTGTGTGTGTGTGTGTGTGTGTGCGTGCGTGCGTGCATGCGTGCGTGCGTGCGTGCGTGCGTGCGTGCGTGCGTGCGTGTGTGCGTGCATGCATGCGTGTGCGTGTGAGAGTGTGTATGTTTGAGTGCGTATGTGCATTCGTGGGCATGCACTTACTGTATGTAATGCTGCCTGTACGTAGAGTATGTACATACCGGTATGTGGTTGTGTGTGTGGTGGTGTGTGTTTGCGAGCGGTGTGTGTGTCTGTTATGCCTCGTGTGTTTCTGTGTGTTATGGGGTGTCACAGGAAGAGAACCACATGTTTTTTCCCTGACACATAAATCTAGTGAACGAGCCATGAATTGCTGTGGAAGCAGGAAAACGTAAACCCAATGTACACACTATATGTACACACTGGCTGCACAAACTCCAAACAGACTCCACCTCTCTCTCTCTCTCTCTCTCTCTCTCTCTCTCTCTCTCTCTCTCTCTCTCTCTCTCTCTCGCCCCCTCGTTTCCTACCGGTAATTAAGAATGTTGTACTTGCTTGGGCCTATATTTACACAAACTGTGTGTGTGTGTGTGTGTGTGTGTGTGTGTGTGTGTGTGTGTGCGTGCGTGCGTGCGTGCGTGCGTGCGTGCGTGCGTGCTCATGTGCTTGTCACAAATACATTAGAAAATGTTCTTTGTTCATTTATCTTGGACATTAAGAGGATGTCATGGCGGTTTAGGTATTTCATACTTAAACTCCATTTTTCATACAGTATATTGTCGTTGTCGGGTGGAAACCTTGTATCTCCGAGTTTCAAATGTATACGTTTCTTTCGCAAAGTATCATACAAGGCCGTTGCACAAAAGTAGTGAACAGCAGATCTACAAGCACACAACGCCTCGCACCACACGGTGCGAGGCGTTGTGTGCTTGTAGATTGGCGGTTTTCACTAGTTTAAATAATTTTTAAAATGATAAATGCAAAACAAACGGTTTTGGACATACAAGGTTTTCACCCGACATCGACGATATGTTGCTCACCGTTCACTTTTGAGCGCGTGGTGTTGTGGGTGTCAGTTCTTTGAGCTTCCAACAAAAGTATGAATTATCACCCACCAGCCGTGCCATGAGAAAATACAGATGGTGCACTTTCACTGAGTTTCTCCTGTCTAATTTTACCACAGAGGTCAACGGGTAAATTAGACGAGAGAAACTCACGGGAAAATGCACTGCATCTGCATTTTTACATTTAACAGCAGTACAAGCGTGGTGATTTATGTTGTCTTTGAAAGCTCACGAACTGGACTTAAAGCCACAATCCGTGGGTTGTACATGTACAGTATGCGTAGATGTTGTTTCCCAGGGACATGCAGAGAATGTTAGAGAGGCAGGGGCTGAAATCTCTAAAAGGGCCTTTTGGTGGAAATATATCGAAAATAGCAGACCTCCAAGCTCACAACGCGTTGCGTTGCTTGGAGGTCGGCTATTTTCGGTGAGTGATACCACTCTGATCTATATGCATAATCAAGTCAATAGACTGTTTGTCAGCCTTCTGATTGGTCCCTGAGACTCCCTGACTGGCCAACCAGAAAAAATCATTCACTTTTTGCTATCGGGGGTGGAGTTGTGCAGTGAGAGAATGTTGCTTCAGGCTTTCAACAACGGTCCGCACTGCGCGGCACGGCCCCCTGTTTTGCAATGTAACTACTGTACCTTTGTCTTCCCTTTTTATTAATATCACCTAGATGTTTTTCCTTTGGTACTTTAAATTGCAATAATGAGGCAATGAAAATACCCTCTCTATAAAAACAATCTGCCCAGGGTCATTTGTACCACCATAGTAACAGGGCAGAATGGGGCGGGATTTGACATACGGTCTATTCTGGAGATGTGGCCTAACGACATGGATTTCCACACAGAGAGGGCAATTCTTTCAACGTAAGATGCTGCATTCAAGTCCAGGAGAGTTTGGACAAGGCAATTCTCTTGAAAGCTGCCTTCAGTTATGGAATGGAAAAGGGGCATTTGCTTTCATTCACCACAGCAAAAACTGCATTCATGGTCTGGTGGATAAAAGGGCAGGGGCTCAAGCCCCCTTTGATGTCTATGTGTGCACCTGCCTGTATGTTTCCCTCTCTCCCCACTGAGAAAGGAAATTGCAATGATGTCTGAAACAGCCATCCGTTCTCTGGTTGTTTTGCTTAAAGGACGACCTCACCCATTTTTAACCAATCTTCATACTGATCATTTTTGTGTCTACTTGGAGGGCTGTGGACAGAAACCCACCAGTGACATCATCGATGGGGAATCCAATCTGATAGAAATGGCAGGCTTTCTATTCCTGGAAAGTTATTGCCTGGCGTTGCCAGCCTCTATCACACACTTTGTTTTGGGAAGAGAGTCTGGGATTTCAGGAAGAGTTTTCATTTCTGGGGTTTGCCCCAAACCACGTGCCCCAAGCTTACAGAAACCACGTGCCCCAAGCATACAACCCTGATTGGCCAACCCTTGAAGCTGTTTGAGGAAATAGAATCTCAATGGATCGGTGCCAGACTGTACTACAACACCACTACCGCCAGGGAGTGTTGTTGTGTTCGGTCTGGTTTATTAACCAGGCAAGGAAAGTTAGCCAGCTATAACGGAATCCATAGCCTCAAAGGAGTGTAAATCCTTGTAAATGTAAATACAAACGTCAAATAAAGTCATCAATCAATAGCCTTAATAAAAATCTAAATGAATAATCTTGTCTGAAACAGTCCTCCTATGATACACAGACCAAGTACTAAAAAATATACCATTTTAACATGACTGAGGACTGATACAGTATATTAAGATCGGTTAACAGAATTCGTTTAAAACAACCTCCTTTTTTTGATACACTTTCATGTCGTCTTTTAAAGGTTGGGAGAGACTTCTGTCTGCTTCTGTCCTCAGGTCAAAGTTTTAAATTTGAGTTTACCTAAAGACAGCACTCCTACAGGAGATCTTGTGGAATGGCAGAATGTGAAACATCGAAGGCTGGCTTGATACTTGACATTACACAAGTTTCTGTTTACGACGCCAAGCCATAGAAAGCCGGCTTGAGTTAAAATGCTTGCCTCAGCCCCTTGAATGACAGCTCTTCATGAAACCCTGTTCCAGTCTTTCATGTAACTCTGTCATGAAATGCCAAGTTTTATTTTTGATATACCTTTATTTTGTAGTATTCTCCTAGTGTTTCCTGTTTTTGCCTATAGTTATTGTTTCCTGTCTTACCTGCCTGTGATTGTTAGTTTCCTCCACCTGTGTCCTGTTAGTCTCCCAGCCAATCCCTGTGTTGATTTGTCTTTGAGTTCACCTGTGACTTGTTAGTCCTATGTCTATTTAAGTCCTGTGTTTGAGTTTGCCCCATGCCAGTTTATTAGTCATTGTCTTGTGCGAGTATTGTCTGATCGTCCTCTACGTGTCATAGTTTAGTTTCTTTCCAGTATAGTTTCCCAGTTTGAGTCTTTGTTTCCTGTTTATTTCTCATTAAACATTCTTGAATTTAGACGTTTTGCCTCAGTCTGGTTTGATTCTGCATTTGCGTCCAAATATCTGTCTCACACCCTGACAAACTCGCATGTAAATACCCGTGAAAGCACAACAAAGTCCTTTCAGTTTCTATGAGGGGAAAAAAAACCTGGGAGGATGTCACAGTCTAGGCCTGGTTTTTCATGCAACATTGCCAAAATTAAACGAGATTCCGGCTCGTCGGCTTTTCTTCGTTCACACCACGTTAACGAGTGTAACAACCGCTCATTACATCCCCGCCCACCCCTCCCCCCGACCTCATGCATATAATATCTATGACTACAACCCACTGCTGATTCGCTCGACCACGTTGATTGATGCTGAACACCACATTCTAATCCCCCGAACCCCACCCCCACCCCCACCCCACCCCCAGCGATTGTCCCAAAGATTTCTTTTTTTTCCCCCGCCCCTGCCACCCGCGCCCTGATCCCCAGGGGTGTCGCACCAAATCCTGGGCCCTGGGTACAAGGATTCACTGCGGGCCCCCCATGAATGCTCTTCGATCAGGGGAAAGGGGTTTAACCCATTTAGACTGGGAACACATTATTTTGTGCTTTAACTATTGAAAAATAGAAGATGCAAGCTTGTAGATCTGCTATTTTTGGAAGAATCGTGAAGATTCTTTAAAAAAGAATCCTTCTATTTGTTTCTATGTCAGTGGTGCTCAAACCTTTTCACGTGAAGGACCCCCAAAATCATATGTATTTGCCCACAGACCCCCATCTCAAAATGTTTTATTCCAGGGTCCCCCCCAGAAGCAAAATTCGAGTAACAAATGTTTGCTTAGAAAAATACATTTATTCAAAGATTTGCACACATTTTCACGACTTTTCAAAAATAACAGATCTACAAGCTATAGCATCACAGCACTCGGTGCCGCGCTGTGAGCTTATATATCTGCTATTTGTCAATGGCTAAAGTATAAAATAATTAAGGCCCCTCCACCTCCTTGGGCCCTACAGTAACTCAGTCCCACTTTTCCCCCCCTTGTGACGCCCCTGCTGATCCCCGAGACGGCCCCGTTGTGTGTTCACTGTCACGCAGACACAACAGCTCATGTTTTCGGCCCCTTGTTTCAATCATCCGCATCGATGCCAGTCCCGCCGCTCCTCTCCAACCGTCCCCATCGAGTTATGTCATCGCTCTCTCGGATGATGGATAAGGCAGGACTGGGCAAACTGCCTCTGATGTCTTCCAAAAAGACTCGGCGAAAAGCCCAAGGGGATTATCATCACAAACAAGGAATGCTGGTGCCCGCGTTACTGCTTTGACCGGAGGCCAAAGGAAGGATGAGAAAGAGGAGATAAGCTTGATGCCGTCTGTCTTCCATCTGAAACTTTTTCCCCAATCTTGGCCTGGTTTTTTTTAAAGCGGCTGTTTTGCTCAGCTTCACAGGTGGCGTGGTATTTTGTTTGCTTTAGTTGGTTTCCATGACATGATCTCTTTGAAAGAAGTGCAGGGTTGACTCGCCATCTTGGTACTGTAACGCCTAGCTGCTGTCAATTCTGACTGCAAGACATGAATAATCTCTATCTAAAGCAGGGGTTTTCAACAAGACCCCTTCTGAAGATGAAGCAGCCAGGGACCCCCACAACCTTTTCATAGATTCCATATAGTTTCATTGTTTGACAGCACGATGATCAATGTATTTTGGTTTCATGTCAATTTGTGTTTTTGGATATTTCACCACTTGAGCCGTCATTACCTAATAAACTTGACCTTTCACTCTGCTCTTTTCCCCCTCTACACCAAACCTCTTTGCCAAAAATAGCCGATCTAAAAGCTCACAACGCCTCGCAGCGCGAGGCATTGTGATCTTGTAGATCTGCTATTTTTGGCTAAAGTCCTCAGTATATGGACGCCAGTGTACAAGTTGTTAATATAAAAAAGATTGGAAGATTTGGAGGACCCCCTGTAGTAACTCTGAGGACCCCTTAGGGGTCCCGGACCCCCTGTTGAAGACCCCTGATTTAAAGTTCATACTGTACATACATACATACATACATACACACACACTGTACGAACATACATACATTTGTACGTATGCACATACATATATACATACATACATACATACATACATACATACAACAAATGACATTAACCTGAGGTGTGTGAGGGTGGAGTTATCGGTGACACTAATGGGTCTTATGACGTTATGGGTTCAACGGTGAGCGATAAGGACGACAACAGACCCCTGGAACCCATTCAACGATTCTGAGAAACCCTCTCTCTCCTCTATACTGTACCTCTCTTTCCTCTATACTGTACCTCTCTCTCCTCTATACTGTACCTCTCTCTCCTCTATACTGTACCTCTTCATCCTACAGTATTATCCCTCTCTGTCACTCACACACACACACACACACACACACACACACACACACACACACACACACACACACACACACACACACACACACACACACTTCTCATCTTCCCTCTACTAACTCGTTGCTGCATCATTTCCTCCCCGATGACTTCTGCAATAATACGAGAAAAAGAGAGAGATAGAGAGAGGGAGGGAGGGAGGGAGAGAGAGAGAGCAGGGACGTGCAGAGAATGTTAGAGAGGCAGGGCTTGACATTTCTAAAAGGGCCTTTTGGTGAAAATTTCAAAAATAGCAGACCTCCACGCTCACAACTTGTCGCACTGCGACGCGTTGTGAGCTTGGAGGTCGGCTATTTTCAGTGTTTGACACCACACTGAACTAAGCATAATCAAGTCAATACTGGAGATGTGGCGTAACGGCATGGATTCATACACAGGGAGGGCAATTATTTCAACATAAGATGCTGCATTCAAGTTCAGAGAGAGTTTGGACAAGGCAATTCTTTTGAATGCTGCCTTCAGCTATGGCATGGAAAGAGGGGGCATTTGCATTTCTTTCACCATAGTAAAAACTGCATTCATGGTCTGGAGAGGGCCCACTTTTTACAGACAGATAAAAGGGCAGGGGCTGAAGCCCCCCTTGATGTCTATGTGTGCACGTGCCTGAGAGAGAGAGAAAGAGGAGGCGAAAAGAGGATAGAGGAGGAGTGACAGAGGGGCCGCGGTGACATGCTCTCTCCACAGACCCCGGGCCCTCCCTTGCTTTCAAACCGTGCCAAACTTTTGAAGAGGCGCACTCGCGCTCTCTCTCTCTCAGTTTATAAATCGCCTCCCTCCTCGCTTTGTCAAAATACACACGCGTGTGCATTCACACACACTCACACACGCGCGCTCTCACACACACACACACACACACACACACACACACACACACACACCCCTCTGGGCTACAGACATCTTGGCAGAGCCGTTCTGACAGGCAGGCAGGCAGGCGGATCAAAACGAGGTGAATGATGGAGAGCGAGGAGGGGAGGAGGAGGAGGAGGGGGTGGGGGAGGGGGGGCTGAAGGATAACAATCAAAGGAATGACAGAGTACAGGTGTTTGGGTTTCGCAAGACAGACCCCAGGACTCCACGCCACGGGGCCCTCCTCCAGGGACGTGCTGGGCCCCTGATTCAGCCCGGGAAAAAGAGTTGTAGAGGCCCTCATTGTGCGCTATTAGAGAGAGATCTCTCTCTATAGCGCTGCTGCTACTTTGCCATTTCAGATCATGACAAGTGACAAGCCAGTGGGCCAATTACATGAGTTATATTTCGTCGTTGTCGAGTGGAGACCTTGTATGTCCAAAAGCGTTTGTTTTGTATTTATCATTTTAAAAATGATTTAAACTACTGAAAACAGCCGATCTACAAGCACACAAGGTGCTTCCCTTCGCTCCATATAGCGCTATTGTCCGGCAGCGAAAGTACTCAAATGTTTTACTTAAGTAAAAGTATCAATACTGCGATGTAGAAATACTCTGTTAAAATTCGGGAATTCATAATGAACTTGAGTAAAAGTACGAAAGTATTGGCATCACAATGTACTTAAAGTGTCAAAAGTAAAAGTACAATAGTGTTTGAAAATAGCAGATCTACAACTGTTGTGAGCTTGTAGATCGGCTATTTTCAATAGCGTAGGGTATAAAATAGGGCTAACGTGGTTAATGTATGTTGTTTTAATATAATTTGTATCTGCAACGTATCTAGTAACTAACGTTTTCAAATAATTGTAGTGGAGTACAAATATTTGGATCTGAGATGTAGTGGAGTAGCAGTAAAAGTATTGGATATTGGAAATAGTAATAAAGGTAAAGTACAAATACCTCAAAATTGCAAAATTGTACTTACACCACTGGGTAAGTGTTTCCTTTTTTTTTGGGGGGGGGGGGGGTTAATGTGCTGAGAGGGAGGGAGGGGAGCCCAGGAGAGATGAAAAGACAGGGTATTATGGACAGGAGAAGAGGGGGGGGGGGGGGGGGGGCTTCTCTCTCTCCTCCTCGGATACATGACCCCCCCACCCCCCCACCCCTACCCCCTCCTCCTAGTGATAACATTTGGCTGAACTTTGGGATGTGAGCCTCCCTTCTGACTTCTCCACGGCAAGGAGGCCAATCAGTGCCAGAGAGAGAAACAGTTAGAGAGAACCAAACGAGATAATACAATGGAGAGAGAGGGGGGGAGAGAGTCAACATTCAAAAGAGAAGGGAGGACTGAAAACATGGACAACCCTATAGGGACAGCAGGGATGTGCAGAGAATGTTAGAGAGGCAGGGTCTGAAATTTCTAAAAGGGCCTTTTGGTGAAAATATTGAAAATAGCAGACCTCCAAGCTCACAACGCGTCGCAGGTTGGCTATTTTCAGTAGGCTCCTTCCACACTAAACTAAGCATAAAAAAGGCAATGTGGCGTAACAGCATGAATTTCTACACAGAGAGGGCAATTCTTTCAACATAAGATGCTGCATTCAAGTTCAGGAGAGTTTGGAAGAGGCAATTATTTTGAATGCCACCATCAGGTGAATGGAAAGAGGGGCATTTGCATTTCTTTCACCATAGTAAAAACTGCATTCATGGTCTTGAGAGGGCACTTTTTACAGACGATGTGTGCACGTGCCTGAGGGACAGAGAGAGCAGAGTGGGCTGAGACCATATTGACACAGTTTGACGCTCATATTGATAGGATAGTTGTTTTCACACTAATTCATACTACTTGTGCCTGCAAGGCACAACGATTTGCAAGTCAAAAATATCAAGACCCTTCTGTATGGCTAAAATGTGTTGCTTGCAACGCATTGTGAGCTTGTCGCTATTTTTTGACTGTGTGTAAACTGTGTATCATGCAACACCGTTTTTTTAAAAACTTTTATTATTGTAACAGGAAACACATTGGAGTCTCGAGTTGAAAAATCATGAAAAAACTCTCTTTTTCTCTCTCTGTGTTTCTCTCTGTTTCTCTCTCCCTCTCTCCCTCTCCCTCTCCCTCTCTCTATCTCTCTCGCCCCCAGCTCACCTTATGTACAGTATAAATGCCATTATGCAGATAGGCCGCAAGGCAGCATTTGAACTGGGCCACAGATAGAGGAGACCGGTTGAGCTGCTTAAAGGAGAACACATGTGAGTTTAGCTCAAAGAAATACATTTTCATAAAAATAAAAAAAATAAAAACCTTGACCCCAGCTAAAGATTAGACACCATAGGGAGGCAGCTACGATACACTTAATCCCTTTTATTCCATTCCATTTTCCTGACTTCTGTGTTCTCTCTTTCCTTCTACGGAATGCTAATTCTTCTTTTATGCTTTTCTTTTTTTCTTTTTTTTTTGGGCAGATGAAAGCTCACAATGGATAATCTGTATGGTAATAGAACTGCTTGAGCCCCAACTTAACACATAAATGTGTCAGGAACTCTGTCGGAATAAAAAATAAAAAAGCCAGCGAGAAAGAAAGAATGAGAGAAAGAAAAAGAAAAGAACATGGAAATGACTCCCCCCCCCCAGTCTCAAGAACCCTGCCATGATATCCAGAGGTATTAATTTCTAATTTCAACTTTTTTTTTTCTTCCTTCATGTTCAGATATTCTGGAAAGAGGACTAATAGCTGAAATTATATTTGGTAATAATTCATATGGAGTGGACTCCCTTTGAGCACTGGAGGGGCTCGGACCCTAATTCATCAGTGGTGTAAAGTAACTACAGTAAGTACAGTACATTTACTTATACAATTTTGAGCTATGTGTACTTTACTTGACTACTTCCAATTACCAATACTTCTACTCCACTATTAAATCCAAATATTGTGCTTTTACTCCACTACATGTATTTGAAAACTTAAGTTATACTAGTTACTTTACAGATATAAATTATAGTAAAATATTAACCACAAATTTTATACCTTGGCTATTTGAAAATAGACGATCTACAAGCTCACAACGTGTTGTGAGCTTGTAGATCGGCTATTTTCAAACATTTTGTACTTTTGGTACTTTAAATACATTTTGATGCACTTTTATACTTTTACTCAAGTATTTTTGAATTCTGGAGTATTTCTATATTGCAGTATTGATACCTTATACTTAAGTAAAAAAATGTGAGTACTTTTTCCACCGCTGTAATTCATCAGACGGAATGGGAAAACAGCCTCTGTGATATCCATGTAACAACACATCCCCTAACGTTCAGCAAAACAAATGCAGATCTACAAGCTCACAGTGCATCGCAATGTGGCAATTATTTTCAACGGCAAGCATATAGAGCCCTGGGGGAGTGTATGGGTTTAAGTGGTTAAAATAGCTATCGCTCGCTCAACATCTCATCTGGGAACATGTTGTGAGAGAAAATTAACGATCAGAAAATCAATCAGATCACTGTCAGCTAATGGGAGTCAAGATTTCCAGTGGTGGAAATCATATGGTAAAATGTGTATTGCTCAGAGAGACATGAACACACAGACAGTGCATGGTTTGCAGATAATTGACGCATATCGTCACTGTCGGGCAGAAACCTTGCATCTCCGACTCCAAGTTTCAAATGTGTACGTTTTTTCGCAAAGTAAAGGCCCTGCTTCATCATACAAGGCCGGCCATCGCACAAAGGTACATAGTGAAAACAGCAGATCTACAAACACACAACGCCTCGCGGTGCCATTTCAAAACTTCACATGTCCTGCCATTGGCAAGACAGTAGATTTTCAGGGGATTTGCAGAAAAAAATGATTGTAGATCAGCTATTTTTGTTAGTTTCTGCAAAAAAAGCTCCATTTTCCATAAAAAAAATCAAAAAAAAAAAAAAAAACAGGGAAAGAAACCGGTTGGAAAAAAATGTATTTGCAGGACATTTTCAGGAAAATAGCAGTAAATATACTGAAGAGATGAAACGGCACATCTAGACTTGCAACCGATACAAATCACACAATATTATCACGGTAACAAGTCTGCTGCGATATTTATTCCTCACAATAAAGAAAGAAAGAAAGAAAGAAAGAAAGAAAGAAAGATCCTCTGATGTAGAGCTGTCAGCGCTGTTTGACTAACGGCTGATTTATATTTGCACCACCGATGTTTCGCACCAAAAATATCAAACCCTCACGCAGAGGGTTCAAATTATTGAATGAAAAGGTTAAATCATCGTTGTCGGGCAGAAACCTCGTATCTCCAAGTTTCAAATGTGTATGTTCTTTCGCAAAGTAAAGCCTTGCTTCAACATACAAGGCCGTCGCACAAAAGTAGTGAAAACAGCAGATCTACAAGCACAGAACGCCTCGCGGTGCGAGGCGTTGTACACAGGACATACACAGTTTTCACTCGACAACGACGAAATGCTGGTTAAAATCAAACCAATGCGAACACTAATATGTTAGGCATGTTTTAGAATGTTAATGTCACTGCTTGCTCACTGTAATTTGGGAATGTTATTGATTTTGTACCTTTTTTCTTTTTTTAGATTAGAACCCCATGCATGTACTTTTTTTAAAATACTTTTTAGGTAGATATAGAAGGGCCTAACCAGGGACTGGGGTCGCAAATTAGCCTCGGCTATAAACCCGATATGGAATAGAACAGTTTAATGTTTTTAAAACTTGACACATTGTTTTTTTGTATTGTCTCTGTCAAATAAACATATGAATAAATAAATAAGGATGGGTGATCTACAAGCCCACAACATACAGCGCTGTGGCATGTTGTGAGCTTTTAAATCACCCATCCTCGCGTGAGACACAATGTGTAATACAAGGCTTAATATAGTATGTAGCCTACTGTATGGATACGGCTGCATTGTAATTTGTACTGGGGCTGTAAATAGAGTTAGGACAATAACTGTTGCAGGGGAAACACAATATAGGGTTACCGTTTTGTCAGGGACGTGCTGGGCCCCTGATTCAGCCCGGGAAAAAGAGTTGTAGAGGCCCTCATTGCGCGCTATAGAGAGAGATCTCTCTCTATAGCACTGCTGCTACTCAAAGATTTGTGACAAAGTGACAAGCCAGTGGGCCAATTACATGAGTTATATTTTGTCGTTGTCGTGTGGAAACCTTGTATGTCCAAAACCGTTTGTTTTGTATTTATCATTTTAAAAATGATTTAAACTAGTGAAAACAGCAGATCTACAAGCACACAACGCCTCGCACCGCGAGGCGTTGTGTGGCTTGTAGATCTGCTGTTTTCACTACTTTTGTGCAACGGCCTTGTATGATGAAGCAGGGCTTTGCTTTGCGAAGAATGTACAAATTTGAAACTTGGAGATACAAGGTTTCTGCCCGACAGTGACGATTTACTTTGTTGGCCGCCCAGCCCCCAAAATGGAACAAAGGCTGACATTTTCCTTATGACCGGCCTGGACCGGCCAGGAATGAACCGGCCGTTTGGGAGTTGTCCGCTTTTCCCAATGGCCAGCACGCCCCTGCCGTTTGTATCTAACACTTGAATCTAATTAGCCTTTTTACAAAGCATAAAAACAAAAATTATAAATTGAACCCTGAAATAACAGAGGAAAGGAAAGGGATGGAGATTCCTGCTTTTAACAATAGTGTTACATTATCTCTGAGTTGGTAGAAAATGTTTAAGTCAATGGATCCACTGAATTTCCCCTTGGGATAATAAAGGTATCTATCTATCTATCTATCTATCTATCTATCTATCTATCTATCTATCCATCCATCCATCCATCCATCCATCCATCCATCCATCCATCCATCCATCCATCCATCCATCCATCCATCCATCCATCCATCCATCCATCTATCTATCTATCTATCTATCTATCTATCTATCTATCCATCGGGGTTCATTTGGTACCATTGGTACACATGCAGTAACAAATGGATGAATTAACACATCATGTACAACCGATGCCACGAGTGGCAATGTAAATAAATACGTGCCGGGAGAGCAGGGGTCTTCAACAGGGGGTCCAAATCTTTGTGTGATAGAAACGTTTTTTTTTTCTCCTTTTTTTTATTTTAAAGGGGAAGACCATCCATTTTCAATATTCAACTATGTCATTAATATACCTTAGAGGAGTTGTGTGGAAATAGAAAAAAAAAAGTTCCCCCCCTTCTGTGTTGCCTAGAACTGGAGGATTGATTTTGGGGTTTGTTTTGTAATTAAGTACAACGCCGGTGTGATGTCATCACGTTGAACTTTGCAATACAAACCCCCAAATCAATCCTCCAGTTCTAGGCAACACAGAAGAGGGTGATTTTTTTTTCTATTTCCACATAAGAGCTTTGGTGTAGAGGGGGAGAAGAGCAGACCCCTGCTGCAGAGAATTCCAGTGAATGCATTCGGCTCATGTGTTTGTGCAGTGGAATACAATACAATACACTACTTCCACCTGTTTCACCAAACATTCGAACAAATTATACAGTATGTTGAGTTGGCAAAGAAAAATAATAATTGGGCACATTGAACAATGTTGAAAACGTAATGAGAATTAAAAATAGCACTGTTTTTGTTTCTGTATTTAGAAGTGCTGTGTGTGTGTGTGTGTGTGTGTGTGTGTGTGTGTGTGTGTGTGTGTGTGTGTGTGTGTGTGTGTGTGTGCGCGCGCGCATGAGTGCATGTGTGTGAAGCCACCCAACCCCACCCACCCCCCTCTCACGCTTTGAGGTTTTCTAGCCTGTAATTCTGGTGAGGAAGAGGAGAAAATGAGCAACCCCCCCCCCCCCCCCCACCCCCCACCCCTTCAAAGCATGTGTTGTTAATTAGCTTGTGCTTTTATCAGCATTTTCTAATGAAACCTTTAGGACGCGCCTCATCAGAGAGTGAAAGAGAGAGATCTTCTCCGTTTGTGAGGACGCTCAGCAAGGCTGCCGGACGATAATCTATTTTTGACCAGATACCTCGATATAAATATGGTCAGGGTTAACATTGAGACAAAATACGTTTTCTAAAAGTATACACTTGGGCAAGGAAAGACAACAATTACTCCTTATCACAGTATTACAATGTCCACAAATCCCACACGATATCAGGCTCCATTTTTGTCCATGCCTTAACCCTTATGCATTTTTTTACTATTTTGAAAAATGTTCTTGAATATTAAAAATAGTTTAAACAAAAAAGCAAATACGTTTATAGGGATAAGGGCTGAGGCATGGATGAAATATAGCTGGATATCTCTAGTCTCACAGCGATTATTAATATCTTTATTAATATTGATTGATTGATTGATTGATTGATTGAAGACTTTATTAGAAGTTTGCATAGAAAAAGGTACAGTTTCCTGACGGTACAGTTCACTGGTACAAGGTCAACTAAAAGGAGATCCTAGAAAAGACTAAGCTTATTTCCATAGGAAACCATTGAAGCATCTCATATAACATTGAATGACAGACGGATAGAACACAGTACTATGCAGTAGATATAATTTAAAAAAAAGTAAATAAAAATAAAATAAACAGTGCAAAAAATATATACAGTAGGTAAATACAGAGTAGGGTCAGGGGAGGCTGGGCTAGGTTTGTTATTGCCAGTTGCGAATGGCTGCCGCCTGTAAGTGGTTTTTCAGGGCGATTTTAAATCAGTATCAGTATATTGTAATTGCCATATTGCTAGTTGAATGAACGTGCGTGCACCTGTACGTGTACATGTGAATGATCGTGTAGCACTTCCTGTTGCCTGCCTGCACTGTACATCCATGTACATGTATGTGCGTACAGTACACGTACCATAGCGCCGCAAACATGCTCGGGAGCGGAAAGAGGGAGGCTCTCTGCGCCTGCCTGTAAACGAGCGGCGTATGTGTCTCCTTTCTTAAGCGCCCCGCTAATCACACAAATTATTGCTTCTAATTAGCGCCGTGCTTGTAATTAATTCCTCCACTATCACATCGTTTAGCACGCCTTCGCACCGTGGCACCTGTACGCCCCCCCCCCCCCACACACACACACACACACACACACACACACACACACACACACACACACACACACACACACACACACACACACACACACACACACACACTGAGTCTCTCCACTTGTTTTTGTTTTATTCAGTAAACATTATTTACACTGACAATGATGAGTGTAACCGTCCCGCTAGGCCTGCGTCTCAGCCTACCGCCGAACGTGGAGGGACCCAAAAGAACCCCACAGAGAGAGAGAGAGAGCGTTGTACCGGCGTCGACGCCGTCCCCTCCTCCTCCCTAATGTGGATTAATAAAGTGATAACGCTCTTTGTTAATTAATATGAGCGTGCCGCACTAATTACTTACGCTGTACGACAAGCGAGCTGTTGAACCCGTAAGAAAAGGAATGGTGTCATATATCGGGGCCTGTTTATGCTGCGAGGAAGCCAGGTCTGAGTTCTGAGACTGCACAGAGAGGAAATGAGAGCGAGCAGGGACATGCAGAGAATGTTAGAGAGGCAGGGGCTGAGATATCTAAAAGGGCCTTTTGGTGAAAATATTGAAAATAGCAGACCTCCGAGCTCACAACGCGTCGCAGCGATGCGTTGTGAGCTTGGAGGTCGGCTATTTTCAGTACTTGATACCACACTAAACTAAACATAAAAAAAGGCAATGTGGTGTACAGCATGGATTTCTACACAGAGAGGGGCAATTCTAAAGTGGCAATTTATGGACTTTTTAATACCTCTAAAATGTTCAGTAGAGTGGAAAAGGCAATTCTTTTGAATGCTGCCTTCAGGTATGGAAAGGGGGCATTTGCATTTCTTTCACCGTTGTAAAAACTGCATTCATGTTCTGGAGAGGGCACTTTTTACAGACGGGTAAAAGGGCAGGGGCTCAAGCCCCCTTTCATGTGCCTGAAAGTGAGAGAGAGAGAGAGAGAGAGAGAGAGAGAGAGAGAGAGAGAGAGAGAGAGAGAGAGAGTTTAACCCCAACGTAATCCAATGCGTATTATGACACGGAAGTGATGAGTGAGAGTGACAAACCCACATGGCTTGCAGAATAGTGCTGCAGCCTAAAGGCTAAGTATGGATTTCTACCAGTGCCTTCGAGAACCCACGAGAGATTTCTTTATTTTATTGTTTTATTATTTATGTAGTGCGCGCACACAGCATTCCATTCTTCCATCTTCTCTCTAGCACAGTGGTTCTCAACCTTTTCAGGCCGCGACCCCAAAAATAATCACATTTTAACTGGGGACCCCCCCACCCTGACGAGCACTTGAGGAATTACATTTTGTATAACACGGTTCTATTGTGAAATTAGCAGATGTACATGCTCACAACGCCTCGCAACGCGAGACGTTGTGAGCATGTAGATCGGCTATTTTCACAATTTCTGTCTCTAATATTTGACAATTTGGCCAGTGTTTAATTTGTCATTTTAGAGGTATTAAAAAGTCCTTACATTGCCACTTTAGAAATGTGCATAAACCCACTCTATACACTTAAACGTTATGTTGGTTTGTTTACTGTTGAGTGAGAAAACAATGTTGCACATTAAGTAAATCATCTGTGGACCCCACAAAATAATTTGGGGACCCCCCTGGGGGTCCCGACCAACAGGTTGAGAACCACTGCTCTAGAGGGCATCCAGAGCTTTTGGGCCGAAACTAAAATCAAATCCGTTCTTACTAATTAATCTCTCTAAATATTGTATTTGTAGTGACATTTTTAACAGCACATAATAACAGTGAAAATACTCAGTGTTAACATGTCCATTTGTACTGTACAAATATAACTAAATGGACCCTAATCTCAGAGTTAATTTAACAGTGAGAATTTCACTGTGTTGTTTGTGGACTCAACGCTGTAGGCCTACTCTCTGAATGCACACACACACACACGCACGCACGCACGCGCACACACACACACACACACACACACACACACACACACACACACACACACACACACACACACACACACACACACACACACACACACACACACACAGACACACACACACACACACACACACACACACACACACACACACACACACACACACACACACACACACACACACACACTCCAGCGGTTCTCCTCAGCAATGTTCAAATGAAACGGATGAAATGTCAGAAAAAAAAGGAGGCGAATGAGAACCGAGACGGAATGGAGGAGGACCCTCTACATCTTTGTATAATGTGCGTCATAAAAAAAGTGGACAACTTTGGCATTTCATGCAGGAAGATGAACAAATGTCAGAGGAGGGGAACGCGTGTATACGGGCGTGTAACTTCTCCCCAGTTGTTTACTGAAGCAGCGCCGCTGAACAGAGGGAGGCTTTTTAAAAACATGGTTGATCTGAACAGGGGCGTCACAAGGGGGGGGGGAAAGTGGGACTGAGTTACTAGGGCCCAAGGTGGAGGGGCCTGGAATTATTTTATACTTTAGTAATTGAAAAATAGCAGATCTACGAGTCTAAGTTCAGTGCCGCGCTGCGAGCTGTAGATCTGCTATTTTTGAAAAGGTGTGAAAATGTGAGCAAATCTTTGAATATGCTGTATGTATTTTTTTAAGCGAACATTTCTAACCAAATTTACCTTCGGGGAGCCCCTGGAACTAAATATTTTGAGATTGCGGTCCGTGGCCAAATACATATCATTTTGGGGGTCATTCACGTGAAAAGGTTTGAGCACCACTAACATAGAAACATAGGTTTTTTAAAAAAGAACTTAGAAGGATTTGAAATATTCAAAGACTATTTTCACGATTTTTCAAAAATAGCAGATCTACAAGCTTGTATATCTACTATTTTTCAATAGTTAAAGTACCCAGGGCCCAGAATGTGGTGCGACACCCCTGGATCTGAATCCAGATTGCATGGTTTCATAATGCCGGTTA
>NC_137816.1:60259047-60296547 GCF_963921795.1 Nannobrachium achirus | reverse complement strand
AATAAAAATAAATAAAGATAGTAGAAATTATTATGATATCTAAAATTCCAGACTATAGTCTTATATCACAATATTGATAAAGTAAAAGCATATAGGCCTACTGATATATATTATAAGTGTGTGTCAGTGTGTGGAACATGTAGACATATATTATATGTGTACTGTATGTGAGTGGAGTGTGTATGTGAATATGAGGGAGCAGAGTGAATATGGATCAGGCTCCCAGAGGCTAAGTGAGATGGCTGCTGTAATATCCCCCAATTACACACACATCACCCTCTGACCAACCACCTACACCTGTCACTGGCCGTCACACACCGCCTGCATGCATGCATGCGCGCGCGCGGTTTGTGCGTGCGTGCGTGCGTGCGTGGGTGGGTGTGTGTGTGTATGTGAGAGAGAGAGAGAGAGAGAGAGAGAGACACACAGAGAGAGACAGAGAAAGAGCCCGAGACAGAAACAGGCAGGATCACAGTATAAATGCATGCACTTTCAGTTAGCATGCACAGGCTAATCCACAGAGACCCAAACGTAAGATGGCACCACTGATATGGCTCTCCACAGGAACCATCCCATTATAGGGGAAAGCTGTGTGGGTGCATGTGTTCACACGCGTGCGTGCGTGCGTGCGTGCGTGTGCACGCACGCATTGCACGCGTGTGTGTGTGTGTGTGTGTGTGTGTGTGTGTGTGTGTGTGTGTGTGTGTGTGTGTGTGTGTGTGTGTGTGTGTGTGTGTGTGTGTGGGTGGGTGTGTACTGTGTGCTCTCCTGTCTGTATGACCTGTAGTGACGTTACCTTATTTCTGCTGAACTCACAGAGAGAGAGAGAGCTCTCTGAGATGCAGTGGTGATTATAGGGAGAACTGGACATTCACACACACACACACACACACACACACACACACACACACACACACACACACACACACACACACACACACACACACACACACACACACACACACACACACAGCGCTAGCAGATCAGTCAAGGGACCAGCCACTGCCGGCGATGTATAATTGCTCTCAGAGGAGGAGAGGAGATGCTAGGAAGAAAACTACTGCACAGATGCCTCTCTCTCTCTCTCTCTCTCTCTCTCTCTCTCTCTCTCTCTCTCTCTCTCTCTCTCTCTCTCTCTCTCTCTCTCTCTCTCTCTGTATCATTTGATTGCTCTCATTCCTCTCATCACTTTTTCAGCCTCTTCTCTATCACTCACTCTGATTGTGGACAAATATACAGAGAATTAGAGGGAGAGAGAGAGAGAGAGAGAGAGAGAGAGAGAGAGAGAGAGAGAGAGAGAGAGAGAGAGAGAGAGAGAGAAGAGGCCCTTTATTAAACCTGCGCTGCTAATTGAGATAGCACAAAAATAATGGGGAGTGACACTTTAATGAAGACATGCTACGTGCTACCACTTTCTGCCTTCCTTCTACTCTTCTCTCTGCGAGAGAGAGAGAGAGAGAGAGAGAGAGACAGAGAGAGAGAGAGAGAGAGAGAGAGAGAGAGAGAGAGAGAGGTGGCGTGTAACGGCGAGATCCGGCGCGGAGCACGGCGAGAGATGAGGAGTGCGCGGTGAGAGGGATCGAAACTAGGGTAAGAGTGGTTGGTGGTGGGTGGGGGTCTTCTTCCACTATTTTATTGCGGGGGAGAAAAAAAGATGGAATTGATATGGTCTTGTATCACGTAATGTGTTTTAAGGTTGACACGTCAAAAGTGTAAGAGTTAGAGGGGAGTTATGTGGAGGGATATTGTTCCATCGCGCTAAACCCAATTACGTTTCATCAGCCTTGCTTGCTCCGCACGCCTGCAATCGCGGGCTGCTCTCCTTTTATGCCGCCGCTGCTCTCCGTTAGAACATTGTGTCTGCCGCCGCGAGGCCGTCCAACAAAGTTAAGGCATCAACGTTGAGACAATGCCACACACACACACACACAAAAATAAAGTTTCACGTTGAAATTCCGCTGTGGAATCATATTTGGAGTTGCACGATGATTAGATATGGTGGGTTTGCAGTGGATGGCCGAATTAAAAAGAAAAACAACGCTTCACGTGCTGTTATTATATATCACAGAGGAAGTCATAAATAAATAAAGTATGAGTATTGCTTTGAATCAGTATAATCAAGACTCTGTCGAGCAGTTCTATCATCATAATTCGCGATCATGTATAATTGCAGTTTGGTATGCAAAACGACACATCATGTCTCCGTCAGTCCGTCTGGACGTGTACACTTTTTTAGATCTCCATACAGTATTATGGGTAAGACAGTAGATTTTCAGGGGATTTGCAGAAAATGTAGATTGTAGATCAGCTATTTTTGCTAGTTTCTGCAAAAATAAGCTCTGTCCATAATCATTTTAAAAGCAAAACAGGGAAAGAAACCGGTGGAAAAAATGCATTTGCAGGATATTTTCAGGAAAAATTATTTAACACCCTCTAAGGCCCACTGTTGTAATATTACAACGTTTGTATTTTATCCAAAAAAAAGATTTAAATCATTTTATTTTAGCTCCCCCTACCACCTAAACATCACCATTGGATTCTATTGTTTAGTATTACAATGCCATTGGCCACAATATTTGCATATAAATACCCCTCACAGGGGCTGACATTCACACCCGCCACACCCGCTGACATTCCAGAGTTTTGACGAACAACATCTCACTTTTTCATGGAAGCTATTCCTCACAAAAACATAAGTAAAATGCCTGTACTATTTTTTTTGGTGATCATTAGAATGTCTAGAACATGTACATATGTTATAATTGTGAAAAATATCCCCCATATGTAAATTAGAGCATGATTTATGATTTATGATTTATGGCTATAAAACCTTACAAAAACATTTTTTTGAAAAAAACATTACATTTTCCTCTTATTAGGACTCCTACAACACCATCTGATTTTTTCAATTTTTTATTTCAAGTATTTCTATATTTGGATATTACATCACTGGCCAGATGGCCAAGACAAGACATAAAAAAGGTATAGCCGCACACTCGTACTGTAGCTGCCGATGCAAATGTTAGTGTGGACAAAGAGACAAAGATGACCAACGTTTCGGACAGACAAGCTGCCTTCTTCAGGGGCCTTCATTATCATTTCAATGTATCATCCAGTATAAGAAAACTCCAAACAAAAAGTGTCCTGGTAAAATGCTGGGCCATCCTGAGCTGTCAGAAGTGTTTCAATGCGATAGACAGTCACTGTCATATCGACTATCGTGTACAGTCCGATCAGTGTACTGTACACAGATTGCACATGTCTCTGGAACTCTGGAGGGATGGAACACCATTCTAACAATGATGTTCTCTCATTTGGGGTTTTGATGATGATGATGATGGGTTTACAACACGTTGGTCTGAAATCTCATGAAGTGTTCAGTTGGGCTGAGATCTTGTGACTGCGAAGGCCACAGCATGTGATTCATATCGTTTTCATCTAACCGTTATGTGACCCCTCGTGCCCTGCTGTGGACGGGTGCATTGTCACCCTGGAAGAGACCACGCCTCCTATCTGGATAGAAGTGTTCCATCATACGGTTGCATAAGGGTGATCACTCAGAATAACTTTGTATTGATTTGCAGTGACCCTTCCCTCTGGGGATCGAAAAACATGCCAGGAAAATGACCCCCCCCCCCCCCCCCCCCCCCCCGCATTGTGGCCTTACCATTTTGCAGTAAATGTGATTCACCAAAACTCTGCAAAACTTGGCAAAGCGATATGGCCAGATGAGTCATCCTTTGCCATCGGTTTCCACATCTTAGACCAGTGCCTATGGTCTTTGCACCACTGAACTCTCAAACGTGCATTCATCAAGGTATATGTGCTGCAACCCTATTACAGCATCACGCTGAATGTAGTGGTCAATGGACTGTTCTTGCTGACACGGTCGGATCAAGTTTTGCGCTGACCAATGACTTTGACGTCCTCACCCGAGGAAGAGTTGCTCTTCTTTTTTTCCCCCCTTTATAGCACGATGATCACAGTCATAGAATGTACGCTTTCAACCACGATTTATGACCCATGTCCACTGATGTATTTTCCATAGATAGAAAGGCAGGTGTCACCTTAGTCACTGATCCTATTGAAAGACTAGCCAAGCAGAGCAGCCTTTGAGTCTGAAGCTACTGCCATCCGTGACCCCAATAACGAACCCTCTTTCATATAGTCACTTAGACCTTTTGGACCAAGATGTCAAGATAAAAAAAATCTAAATCTTAAGTTGCGTTCAAACCTGAAGCTATTTTTTTTTTCTAGTCGCTTCTACCGCTTCACTTTGGTCGTGCAGGTAAAGAAAGAAAAATGCTTCAGTCGCTTCTTCGTGGTCTCCTACTGTAACAACATCAATACTGTTCTACGCCATCAATGCTCCTTCTTCTTCTTCCTGGTATCCTGACAACATCAACGCTGATTGGCTGTCAGGACACGTTGGGTGGAGTCGGGGGGAAGCAAAGGTCTCTTTCCAGCTGGGGGCGAAGATACCAAAGCGACCGTTGGCGCCGCCCCATTCGTATCGTTCGTGCCACGTCTCATCTTTGCATTCACTTTGTATGTAATCCGTAATCGCGCCACTCGAACTATCCAGGTTTGAACACACCATTAGGTATTTTTCTCTCGCCATCTAAGTCCAAAATGTAGGTCAACTAGGCCTCCTCAGAATGTTTATGCAAGCCACAGAACATGATGGGACGTCGATAGTTTAATTGTACCATGCAGTTGACCTGGGTGGAGGCGTCAGCATGTACAGTATTATGTTATTCATGATAATGTGCACTCCGAGGCCTCTCTCAATGCACCCTCGGCCCACAAGTGTTATCAAGTCGCCATCTTACTCAGCCATCATTCTTTTCTTATTGTGTTCCAGTGGAGGAGGAGACCTCCCATTCTAAGTGCTGCCCGGAGCAGTGTTGTTGGGGCGCCGGGTCTCGGAGGAGGAGAGCAGTGTTGTAAAGTAACTATAGTACATTTACTTAAGTACTGTAATTTTACTTCTACTACTGTACACCTCAGAGCAAATACTGTACTTTTATTCCACTACAATTATTTTATATATTTTAAAACATACATTAACCACTTCAGCTCTGTATACATTTTGGCCATTTGAAAATAGACGATCTACAAGCTCACAATGCGACGCATTGCAAGCTTATAGATCTGCTATTTTCAAAATGTTTATAAGTTTGAAAACTTGAAATGGGACATTCTGCATAACGAGTACTTTTACTTTTGGTACTTTAAAGGGTTAGTTCACCCCCAAAGTGACATTTTTTCTATTGATTAACTCCAGCCATGGAGACTTGAGTTCAATAATATTGTTTTGTATTTGTTGCATTCCTAAGACAAAAATATTTGAGTACATTTACCCTCATTGATTCCGGATGGGGACCAACATGCATTTGGTTCTCCTTCTGGAATCAATGGGGGTACATTTATTATAATCAAATTATTGTCTTAGGAACGCGACAAAAACCAAAACATATTATTGAACTCAAGTCTCCATGGCATGAGTAATCAATAGAAAAAAAGTCACTTCGGGGGTGAACTACTCCTTTAAGTACATTTCGATGCCAATACTTTAATTTGTACTTTTACTCAAGTAAGTGTTGAATTCCGAACTTTTACTTGTAACAGAGTATTTCTATATTGCAGTATTAATACTTTTACTTAAGTAAAAAATAATAATAATAATACTTTTTCCATCTCTGGGAGGATGAGAGCAATGTCCTGCAGAGAGATTGAAACGTGTGACTCCCCCTCTCTCTCCCTGACCCCTCCTCCCACAGATGCAGAATACCAAATCAGAAAAAGTGCATATAAATATTTATGAAATGCATTATTCTTTGGCTTTCCGTCAGTAAAATGGAGGTGAGGATGATTTGGCCGAATCGCGCTCTCTCTCTGTTCCTCACACCTCTCACGAAAAGCATGGGTGATGAAGACACACCGGCGTCTAACTCTGACAGCGGCGCTCGCACGCACGCACACAGACACGCACACCAACTTGCACATGAGTGCGTATACATGGAGCAAATACATATTTCCATTAGGATTTACACACATACTTCCCCCCACACACAAACTCATACTCACTCACTCACAATGAGATAATGTACCGCTAAGAGCTTGCAACCACACCTACTGTATTTCATCTGTGTGAACTGTGAATATAAAGTGCATATTTTGGGTTTTATTTGTGATGCTGATTTCTGTAGCTCCATCGCTTCAGATGTGTGTGTGTGTGGGGTTACTTTCCATGTAAACATATACTTGTAAGCCTTACAAATTGGGAAGTGTACTCAGGGGTGTCACACTGGGGGGGGGAAAGTGGGACTGAGTTACAAGGGCCCAAGGTGGAGGGGCCTTAATTATTTTATACTTTAGCTATTGAAAAATAGCAGATCTACAAGAGAATTAGAGCGGCACTCGGTGCCGCGCCGTGAGCTTGCTGTGAGCTTGCTGTGAGCTTGTAGACTATTTTTGAAAAGACGTGAAAATGTGTGCAAATCTTTGAATATGTGTATTTTTTAGGCGAAAAACTAAACAAAAATTTTGAGATGGTCCTTTTGGTGGTCCTTCACATGAAAACGTTTGAGCACCACTAAAAAAACTTTTAAAAAAAACTTAAAAGGATTTAGAAGACATTTATAGAATCGTGTCAAAAATATTCAAAGACATGCACACATTTTCACGATTTTTCAAAAATAGCAGATCTACAAGCTCGCAGCGCGGCACTCGGTCTCGGTGCCGCACTGTGAGCTTGTAGATCTGCTATTATTCAATGGCTAAAGCACAAAATAATGCATAATAATGCGTTCCCATTCATGGGGGGCCCACAGTGAATCCTTGTACCCAGGGCCCAGAATTTGGTGTGACACCCCTGAGTGTACTGAGCACCCTGCAAATCATTCATACAGCCACATTCATGGAGTTAACCACATTCACACGTGGCAGCTTCCAAGTACATTAACCTCCGACCGCATGTTCATTGAACAACTGCAACTCCAGCGGTGCAGTATGGAGGTCGACGTCCATTTTCCACACGACTAATGTTGTCTCGATCTTTACATTTCGTTAGCCTCATAGCATAATTGCCTAAGTCATATTTTGAAGGTTTTCAGGAAAGAAGGAATCAAAAATGGACTAAAATGATTTTCATCCGTACAGCGGTTGACATGGGCGTTCTCACTTGGATCAGCGGCGATCACGCCGCGGTGAAGGCAAACAATCGCTCTGCGAGTATATAAACCCCAGGCGATATTTTACAAAGATGACCACAATCCAGCTCTTGCCACCGCGAGAATTTCACGGGACCGCGCCTGCCTCTCCGCCCCCTCAACTTCTCTGCGCGTCCCAAATAATCGCCCACCTCTCATTGAAAATGTATTGCTAAGGCGCGTCGACCGCCTCCCGTCTGAAAGACGTTTTAGGCAAAATAGAAACACTCTCATTTCGCCTGACTCACTGACAATGTTCTCAGCCTATCAGAATGCTTGTTACATTCAAAATAATTTCTGCCTAACTCGAAAAGTTAGCCTCATATGTGGCATAATTGCCTAAAATGACGATCATGATTAAAATATCTCAGTCTTTGACTGCAATTATTTGTCTTCGTCACAAATACACAGCTGCTATAAAAATATGAATAGCTGAAACTGCACGTGTCTCAAGTCAAAACATGCTCATGAATCCAACAAAGAGTTATTAAGGACGCACCATGCCAAAGTAACCATGTCAAACACATCAGCATCACGGAGGATTTTAGCATTTGTTTGCTTTTCACATGATTTGTACTTTATTACGATTAACGTCATTATAATCACTAGGATTATTGTCATCACCTGGGTGGGAGAGCCGTGTAATTTTCCTGATGTTAAGCTGTGCGTGCGTGCGTGTGTGTGTGTGTGTGTGTGTGTGTGTGTGTGTGTGTGTGTGTGTGTGTGTGTGTGTGTGCGTGTGCGTGTGCGTGTGCGTGTGCGTGTGGATGGAAAACTCCCCCCCTCCAACAGACCTGGGTATACCCAGCAGCAACGTTTCACCATAGCGTTATTATAATATTGATTTTCTTGTTATTTATGTGGCTAATTATCATCTGTACTGTATGCAAGCTAGTTTGCACTGACTCCTATGACAAGAGCTGGTCTAATATGATGGCGGGTAGCAACGGTTGCTAAGCTGGCATTGGACAATCACTATTAGTGGGTGGGGCTTACCGATCGGTCTATATTATTCTTAAACTAGACTTCATGTCTTCCGTGTCTGTCTGTCTGTGTGTGTGTGTGTGTGTGTGTGTGTGTGTGTGTGTGTGTGTGTGTGTGTGTGTGTGTGTGTGTGCGTGTGTGTGTGTCTGTCTATCTGTTTGTCTCGCACGTTTTCCCTAGTTGTTTTCTTCTGTCCTTGTCATACTTGTCTGTCTGTCTCTCTCTCTCTCTCTCTCTCTCTCTCTCTCTCTCTCTCTCTCTCTCTCTCTCGCTCGCAACCCGCAGGCGGCATTTTTGATTGAAGCGAGTGATGTTCTCATGTGTCACACCTGTGTGAAACAGACGATAACGCGGTTGTAAATTACCGTTTACTGTGAATTTACTAAGATTAAGATTCATAATGAATGCTCATCAAGCAAATGCAGCTTCCTGCAAAAGACAGTCTCTCTCTCTCTTTCTTTCTCTCACTCTCTCTCATATCTTTAGTTTTTTCTTTCTTTTTTTTTTTTGCCGCCTGACAAGGATACATACTTGTTGAGAGTGTAGGATTCAACGCAGCCAGGTGGCCTTTTGCGATGGCTAAGGGGTGATATAATATTTCGCTTGTCGGTAGAATGTATTATTTAATGCAATATTGAACATTGCGAGGCTTAGCTGGGGGCTTAGAGGTCATCGTACAGACATACTGTAGATGGATCGACACGCATCATCATTATCAAGTGGTGTCCACTGTCACATGGCCTCTAGGATAACTGTCTGTCTGTCTGTCTCAGTCTGCGGTGGTTTATCCAGGGGCGTCACCAGGGGGGGGGAGTGGGACTGAGTTACTTGGGCCCAAGGTGGAGGGGTAGGTCGGGAGTGGCTTGTTGTCGGTATCAGCCGGTAACACGCGGGAGTCTGTCCCCGTTACAATGCGCTAGACCCCTGGGAGATGGACTGCTGAGGTGGAGCGCCACACCTACCATCAGCTCCCAGTACTTGCCGCACGACTTGCCAAGCCATGCTACTCATACGCTGAGTTGGCGGTGCCCGGAATCGAACCCATGACCTTGCGGTCCAAAGGCGAGAGCTCTACCGACTGAGCTACCCAAGGAGGGGTCCTAGTAACTTTAGCTATTGATAGCAATTATACAAGCTCACAGCGCAGCACCGAGTGCCGCGCTGTGAGCTTGTAACTCATGTTTTGCTTATGGGTGGGGTCCCTGGAACAAAATGTTTCGAGATGGGGTGAGCTTGTATATCTGCTATTTTTCAATAGTTAAAGCACAAAATAATGTGTAATAATGCGTTCCCAGTCTAAATGGGTTAAACCCCCTCCCCCCTATGAAGAACATTCATGGGGGGCCCGCAGTGAATCCTTGTACCCAGGGCCCAGAATTTGATGCGACACCACTGGGTTTGTCAGTCGCTCAATGTTCTCTGTTTTTCTCTGTCCGTCTCTCTTTCTGTCTGTCTGTCCTCTCTCTCTCACTCTCACTCTCTCCCTCTCTAATAGCCCATTTTCTCTCCCCATTGCCCCTGCAGGCCACATGTAATACTCTGAGTGACCCGAGTGTTTAAGACACCACCAGATCTGTCTCACACACACACACACACACACCGCACGCACGCACGCACGCACGCACGCACGCACACACACACACACACACACACACACACACACACACACACACACACACACACACACACACACACACACACACACACACACACACACACACACGTGATTAGCCAATAAGTCAGCCACCTAAATCTCCTGCTACAACTACAAGACGCCAAGTCCCTCTCTCTGTCAGGGTCTGGAGCATATAGAGAGGAAAGCACACTAAGCAATACAAACTGGCGACATATTTGTAGCACAATGTGCAAATAATGGACAGAGCCACGGCCACGCAATAGACTGCAACTATATATCGTTTTTCAAATGGATGGACAAATTATGTACTCTATACTTCTATTGCCCTACATATGCCTATATACACTGCTCAAAAAAATAAAGGGAACACCCAAAAAACCCAACATAGACCTGCCAGTCTATGTGTTCTCTGGCAAATGTCAATCGGCTGCACAGTGTTGGGCTGTGAGCACAGGCCCCACTTGTGGACGTCGGGCCCTCATACCACCATCATGGAGTCTGTTTCTCACAGTTTGAGCAGAAACATTCACATTAGTGGCCTGCTGAAGGTCGTTTTGTAGGGCTCTGGCAGTGCTCCTCCTGTTCCTCCTTGCACAAAGGACCAGATAGCGGTCCTGCGGCTGGGTTGTTGTCCTCCTACGGCCCCCTCCACGTCTCCTGGTGTATCTGGCCTGTCTCCTGGTATCGCCTCCATGCTCTGGACACTGTGCTGGGAGACACAGCAAACCTTCTTGCCACAGTGCGCATTGATGTGCCATCCTGGATGAGCAGCACTACCTGAGCAACTTCTGTGGGTTGCAGATACCGCCTCATGCTACCTCTAGTGGTCAGGGCACTGGCAAAATCCAAAACTAACCAAAAATCTGCCAGAAAGGATGAGGACAGGCAAATGGTCTGTGGCCACCACCTGCGAAACCATTCCTTTTTTAGGGGTTGTCTTGCAAATTGCCTCATTTTCACCTGTTGTCTTTTCCATTTGCACAACAGCAGATGAAACTGATTCATAATCAGTGTTGCTTCCTAACTGGCCAGGTTGATATCCCAAAAGTGTGATTGACTTGGAGTTACATTGCAATGATTATGCGTTCCCTTTATTTTTTTGAGCAGTGTAGTTCTGGCTCCATACCGGTACATAATTAGAAATCACTTTCTTTCAGCTGTAGGAAAACAGCACACACACACACACACACACACACACACACACACACACACACACACACACACACACACACACACACAAAACAAGAATGCCCTCAACATAAATGCGTTTCCGTTGCCTGGAGAGATTAATTTAATTACAGAATGAGAAACATCTCATTTGTTTTGGGGCAAGACTATGAACACTTGAAAAGTGAGCGACACCCACAGCCACAACACTAGAGGGAGAGGGACAGCAGCGATCTGGTAACACCCACCTATAGAACAAACTGGGTACATTCTCAAATTGGCCACAGCACTGCCACCCAAGTGTGGAATGTCCTGACCCCATGCCTTAAAAAATATGTATCTGACTGACTACCTTCAAAACAGGCCTGAGAACCCATTCTTCAGGAGGACAAAAGGGGAGGTAAACTCAATTCTCCATAACCCCCCGATTCCTTGCATTTTGCTAAGAGATACGTTATTTACAGTATAGTATAATTGACCCATGAAATGGGTAGGCCTACATAAGCAAATGTCGGTCTGTCCCTTTTCTATATAAAGGGTATATATGATGATGACATGATGATGACATGCCTACAAAAGGTATGATGTCATAAATGATGATGACAGACAGGGGGTCTGGCACAACCAGGTTGACCTGGTCTAGTTTATATACATGTATTTGTGAATATTTTTTCTCCATTGACTTTAATTAAAAATCAAACTTTTCCCAAATATGGAGATGACTGACATCATAGATGTCTGACATCATAGATCGCATGTTACCGTGGCAGGCGACGCAGCGTTTGTTTGATGTTTGGGAATGTGCGAATGTATTTGGACATGACCACGCACGCTGCTCAGAAGCCCCGACGTCATCGAGTCGAAACAACGCTGATTTGCCGTAGAGATTTTCAACCGAGCAAGCCTCTCCAATGAGAGATTGCCTAAACAAATGTTTTAATGGGAGTGGCTAGTGATTCAGGGGCTGGAGCCAGGCAACCTATAATATGTTTTGCTTTGTAATATGTTTTGTAATAATAATCAAAATCTACAAGTAACTAGTAACTAAAGTTTTCAGTAGTGGAGTAAAAATATAATATTATACATATAGTTATATTTGCCTCTGAGATGTAGTGGAGTAAAATTAATAGTACTGAAAATTAGAAACACTCCACACAGACGAAAAGACAGGGAAATTATTTCAATTTCCAACCGTGGTGTTGGCAAAGTTGGGAGGGTTGAAGTGATACCATCGCAAAAGTTGTGGCATTAGTCCGTAACGTACTTTGGGAAAAGTGCGATTACAATGCGACAAGCGAATCAGGGGCACAGGGGCTTTTCCATCATCACTCCTATCTTGTTTCATCACTGTCACGAGCACATTTCTCATGTGCCATTTTGAAAATGTATTACCACTGTCGCGCTATCGGGGATATGATAGCAACAAGCCCCACTTTCCCTGTTTTGATATTTATGAATAGTTGCATCGAGGGATTGGCGATTGCTCTCTTTCCGTGCGTGTGTGTGCCAAGGCATGTGTGTGTGTGCGCACGCAAGTGTGTGTGTGTGTGTGCGTGTGTGTGCGTGTGTCAGTGTATGTATTTGTGTGTGCATAGTGAGGGATGGCGGAGTGTGTGTCATCAGTATCTGACCTGGGACTACCCCCATGTTTAATCTAGAGAGCAAAACAGAACTCATCTGCAGGCAGCATATTGAGTGTGTGAACTCTCTCTCTCTCTCTCTCTCTCTCTCTCTCTCTCTCTCTCTCTCTCTCTCTCTCTCTCTCTCTCTCTCTCCTTCTTCCTCACACACACACACACACACTCACACACACCCGCGCATGCACAGAGATCCCTATGCAATAGAATCAGGGTAAGTAATGGGTCGCCTCTTGGAAGACCCCATACAAAATGAACAAGAGAAGTGCTAATAAATACACAATAATACATGGGAGAGCTTCCCTGAGTCTCTCTCTCCTCTCCGCCTCAACCTCCCAGACATAACTGATGATCTGTGTCTTCACTGGCGCCTCGGTTACCACTCTTGATCTTTATTCAACTTAATTCCCTGAGTTATTTATTTATTCATTCAGAAATAGTTTGAAATAGATATATATATCCGTCCTCAGTGATTGACAGGATTGACAGGTCAACTTTCAAATGCCTGGGAATCTTAATCCTAACCACTTAAAGGTAGGCTAAATGATTTCACTTAAGTTTCAGTTTCATATGGTGACAGCGGGGGCCTTCCTCCAATCATGATTATGTGGGGGTGGGCCTTGGCGAATACATTGGACAACATTGTCAACTAAAGCTATGACGAAATATGTCTGTCGACTACCTTTTTTCACTGACGAAAACTAAATGAAAACTAAGCTATGATGACTAAAACTATATGTAGCCTATTGACACTTTCGTCAACAAATAAAAAATACTGGAGAGAAGATCAAATAGAACTAAGAGACAATTTTTGTTTGATTTAGATCAGGGGTCTTCAACAGGGGGTCTGGGACCCCTAGGTGGTCCTCAGAGTTACTAGAGGGGGTCCTCCAAATCTTCCAATCCTTTTTATATTAATAACTTGAACCTTAGTGTCCATATTCTGAGAACAGTAGCCAAAAATAGCAGATCTACAAGCTCACAACGCCTCACGCTGCGAGGCGTTGTGAGCTTGTAGATCGGCTATTTTCGGGCAAAGCGGTTTGGTGTATATGGGAAAAAGAGCAGACCAAGTACCGAGTGAAAGGTCAAGTTTATTAGGTAATGACGGCTCAAGTGGTTACATATCTGAAAACACAAATTGACATGCATCCAAAATACACAGATGATTGTGCTGTCAAACAGTGAAACTATATGGAATCTACCAGTAAGACTCCCTAATGGGGAGATAAGCGACCGTCAGGTCGCAGCGTGATTTTAGGGCAAAATGTGTAGGAGCAGTGTACAAAAATGTGTTTGAAAAAATCAGCCTGATGGTGGCGCTATATGGGACAGATCCATGTTGATGACATGAGTGTAGACATACTGTGTACCGATTTGCGTGATTTTAGGGCAAAATCTGTTGGGGCAGTGTCCAAAAATGTGTTTGAAAAAATCGGCCTGATGGTGGCGCTATATGGGACAGATCCATGTTGAAGACCTGAGTGTAGACATACTGTGTACCGATTTGCATGATTTCTGGGCAAAATCTGTTGGGGCAGTGTCCAAAAATGTGTTTGAAAAAATGGGACTGATGGTGGCGCTATATGGGACAGATTCATGCCGAGGCGGACGCGTGGGTACCGGCCCCGGCTCTCCCGGTCGCTCCTAGCCCGAGTTACGGCATTTTATGTGCGCTGCAGTGGCGGGGGTCCTCCACTATGGGTGCGACCACTTTTGCATCCAATCTGGAGCACCAGGAGTCGGTGGTCCCCGGGAATTCCCCGTTAACAGCCCTGTTAGGGCACCCTGTAGACAATATGCCTTCCGGTGTGTTCCAAGATTTCTAGCGGAAGTCTGCGTTTAACGGACGTTACGTCATGCGGTGCGGGTCTGTTTACATTCCCCAGCGAAAAAACTAAAATAGATTGTACTGTAGCTCTTAACTCACTCTTAATAGGTGTAACATTGCTTGAATCAATGTTTTTGTTTGTTTATTGTTTATTGAGAGCGCAACCGACGGAGCAGGAGACGTAGACCAGAGTTAATTTCGTGCAAGGAATACGTTTGCAGGAACACCGCACCGTGAAAAAAATACAGATTCCGGTGAAATTCCTACGGCGGAAGTTGAACGCTTTCTGCCTTCTATTGTCACCAGGCTTTTCTCTTTGGAGATGAGTAAGCCTGGCTACGCGAGGCTACTGTTAGGGTGGTCATTTGGTCATTTTTGCACTTTTTGGTGGCCGCGGAAGGGGGTCCCTGGGGGTCCCTGGAGCTCCGGGGGTCCCTGGAGGTTGTGGAGGTTGTGGATTGGCAGGCAAGGAGTGTGTGTGCAAGGTTTGGCATGGATTGGGGCAACGGTGGCGGAGATATGAGTTGGGGAAAAGTGTGACGTGACGGACTGACTGACTGACAAACTGACTGACAGACAGCCGGTGGAGGTTTTGGTAGTAACTGCGACCTGACGGTCGCAATGAAAAGGTTGTGGGGGGTCCCTGCTTCAACTCTCTCTCCACTAAGGGGTCCTTGGCCTGAAAACGCTGAAGACCCCTGGTTTAGATGGTATGTTATTTAGACTGATGCCAGGGTTGATGCTGTACACAGTCCTATCCTAAGTACTTTGTGGCACTTTGTTCAGTTTGTTGGCACTGTACTTTGCCACTCACCTTTTTGCTGGCTGACAAGGGTCCATGCCGCTTGTTCCCATCTTTTCACATTTCTTCAAACCTCTTTTGCTCTATGCATGATGTGTGGTGGAGTGTTCACACGTCTGTCTGTCTGTCTGTCTGTCTGTCTGTCTGTCTGTGTTTGTTTGTGTGTGCGTGTGAGCATGTGTGCATGCGTGTGTGCCAGGGACTTGCTGGGCCCCTGATTCAGCCCGGGAAAAAGAGTTGGAGTCTTGGAGAGGCCCTCATTGCGTGCTATAGAGAGAGCACTGCTGCTACTCAAAGATTTGCCGATCATGACAAGTGACAAGCCAGTGGGCCAATTACTGTACATGAGTTATATTTCGTCGTTGTCGGGTAGAAACCTTGTATGTCCAAAACCGTTTGTTTTGTATTTATCATTTAAAAAAATGATTTAAACTAGTGAAAACAGCCGATCTACAAGCACACAACGCCTCGCACCGCGAGGCGTTGTGTGCTTGTAGATCTGCTGTTTTCACTACTTTTGTGCAACGGCCTTGTATGATGAAGCAGGGCTTTGCTTTGTGAAAAAATGTATAAATTTGAAACTTTGAGATACAAGGTTTCTGCCCGACAGTGACGATTTACTTTGTTGGCCACCCAGCCCCCAAAATGGAATGAAGGCCGGGAATGAACCGGCCGTTCGGGAGTTGTCCCGCTTTTCCCAATGGCCAGCACGTCCCTGGTGTGTGCGTGTGTGTGCGCGTGTGCGTGTGTGTGTGTGCGTGTGTGTGCGTGTGTGTGCGTGTGTGCATGTGTGCCTGCTCAGAAAGCACCTTTCATTGAGGAAAGCTGATCAAAGGCTTCCACCTATGGTGCGAGTGATCTAAGAGCTCGCTCTCTCACTTTCTCGCCCACTCTCTCTCTCACTTTACTTCTCTCTCTCTCTCTCTCTCTCTCTCACTCTCTTTAGAAAGAGCAGAAGTATTTTGCGCGGCGGGAAGTGTTGAATTAATCTGGCTGACACACAAAGGAAGAAAAGGCAAGTCTTATTCCGATTTTCAGCCCTGGAGGTGTTTGAATAGAGATGCTGTGGGAGCCAGGTTTCTTAAAACATCCATACAGACTACTCTTATCACGGGGTCCACCTAAGAAACACCTGTTATCCATGTTTGGTCCTCACTCCTGGCCAACACGGTAAGAAATGCTTAACCCTGCAAGGCCCAGCGTTGCTTTTTGGCAACATATTTGAAATCATTTAAAAAAAAAATTATAGTTAGTTTTCCTGTTCTTTTTTCACATTAACATCACCATTAAATCCTATTGTTTAGTATTACAATGCCATTGGCCACGATATTTGCATATAAATACCCCCCACAGAGACTGACATTCACACCTCCCAGAGAAGTTGAAATTCCAGCGTCTGGACGAACAACATCTCACTTTTCAACTGAAGCTATTCCTCACTAAAACATAAGTAAAATGTCTGTAATATATTTTTTGATCATTAGAATGTCTAGAACATGTACATATGTTATTATTGTGAAAAATATCCCCAAAATGCAAATTAGAGCATGATTAGTTTTTAACATTACATTTTCCTGTGATTAGGACTCCTACAACAGCATCTGATTTTTTTTTCTTTTTTTTTCTTTTTTGCCAGTAGAAATTAATTCGGGTCTTACAGGGTTAAATAAGCTTTATCTAGTACAGCTGACATTCTTCCAAGCACCGTTTGGTCTCTGTAACAGTACTATTCTGTGAATTTGTGAACAGCTCTGCTGGTGTGAATTTGGCAGCCAGGAAGAATAAAAAAAAGTGCTGTTGCAGCATGGAAGAACCCTTCCATACCACAGCTGTTGGAAGGACAGGCTCCATTGGATGCTAGTAGTAAAGGGGAGTAAAGAAGCAAAGTGCCATCGCGGTTGCTGAATGCATTGGAGGAATTGACGACAATTTGAAAACACGTTTTGTTTACAGCTCCTCTGTGACATCTCTGAAGTCCACTTGTGCTGTGAATTCTTCTACATCCAAAGTGCGGCCCGTGGGCCAATTGCGGCCCAAGGACAATTTTTACGCAGCCCACGGCTTCATTCCTAAATCCTATTATATTATTATTCTTGTTTGATGGTACTGGCCCACCAGTACCATCAAACAAGAATTGCTACTTGCAAATGTTGCTCCCTATTGCTACTTATGTGTTTGATACTCTGACGTGGTGGTGGTGATGTGTGTCTAAATGTGGGTGAGGTGGTAAAAACACTGAATTGTTCAGTAGAGACCTACACTTACCTTTGCGACAAACAGTGAAAAAGAAAAAGAAAAGGATATTGTCATGGCACTGTAAATCTTTCAGTGGTTGTGGTCAAACAGTATGTGCCATTTCCATTTTTACCTATCATAATTCATGTAATTTAAAAATGACGAGAATCTCGTCTTTGACGGTGTGGACAAAGGACAAATTGACAAGATTTTTCGTCTTTGGCATTGATTGTGGTCAAAACGAGTCAATAGTTCATCTGCACATTTTGAGATACTAGTCCTGTGCCCGGTTGGGTGTGCACGTGTGCACAGTATCCAAGGGATTGAGTCTCAGAAGTAATGTTGGAGTGCCCGTTGGGCAGATCTTTATGCCCATATATGGTGTTCCATGTTGGAGTGCAAGTTGGGAAGATCTTCATGCCCATACATGGTGTTCCGTGTCCAGGCCAGTCTGTGATGTCAGTACTATGACGTCAGATTATGACGTCAGAGTAGCATGCAGACAGACGGTTACCATGGCGGCAAATCTGAGTAGTATCAGTGATGTCAGCTGGTCGGACGGACTGACAGACATTCGCTAAATGAATAGTTAGATGGTACCTCAGCAGCTTTGTATTTCCTTTACTGAAAAGTCCCGTTTTATGTCATACCTTATTTTTCACTTGAATAGAATGTGTATGGCATCAATCAGTGGAGATAAATCAACCACTGACACCTTGAATCAGTGGACTTTAGTTGAGAACTGAGCACTGAAACCGTTAGATTTCTATGGATGTAATTCTATTTTCTCTACTTACATGACATCGCTTCATATCCCTGTAATATATAAACGCAACATGTAATATGTCAACGATGTAACGAGCAGAAATGCAAAAAGACAGCTATGACTTATAATATTAGCGAGGCATTAGCAGTCATACTGCGAGCTGTGTGGGAATTGTGTTGAAGTTGTGTGCAAGGGCTGTCTTCTGTGTGACAGTGATCCTAGCTGCACACTCACCCCAGGGAGTGGACACGCACTCCCTGCTAAACTCACCTGAGATCATTGGTGCAAATGGACTTGACACTGTTTGGTGCATACTGCTAGAAGGCTGTGTCATGGAAATTATGAAGTATTTAGTAAAACATTGTAATGAACAAAAATGTTATTTGATCTATGACTGTCATACTGTCATACTGTGTGACTATTAGGTGTCACTCTTTCCCGTGGCACGATGCATGAGTGGATCTCCGGCAGCTGTTAACATATTATTGATATAGCATAGTGATGTGAGTTCCTATATCCTGGTTCTTGTTATTTATTGTCACCTGTGCCTTGTTTAGGTAGGCTATTAGGACTAGCAGCTGCAACAGGCTGTATGTCAAAGGGTGTTAAAACTAGGCCTGGCCTATCTATCTATATAGCTGTATGACTCGTATGGAGACAGGAAGATACCCAGGCCGCTGCTGGGGAGAAGGAGCTCTGTACCGAAGCACAAGGCTGAGGGCAGAGAAGGTTTTATACTTGAGTTGCTTTATGCTGTTTTAAATGGACTTGTTGCTTTTGTCGTAAAATAAACCAAACATCTTCTACTCGTCACTTTGGATTGGACTCATATTTCTCCTTAACAGCTGTCACACGCGTGTAAGCACACAGACAGACACGTGTTTGTGTGTGCTGTGCAAGGACAAATAAACATTCATAAAATAAATCACCTACACACATTCAGTAATCGGTACACGTACGCGCACAGTCAACACAGGCTTCCTTTTCAACTTAAATCCAATCCTCTTAGGTCTATTTCAATGAACACTCAACTTGCCTTATGACTTCCAAACGATGGACAAATTCCATCCAATAAATGAAACTAGTATTTTCACACACCATGTTCCCTTGACATATCCTATGAAAAGAACTGTGCTTGCAAATGTGTAATATAGATTGTAAAGCATTTTGGTTAAAGGCCATTTAATATGGACACAATGTTTCATAATGTGCATTAGAGTCACCCATTCCCGCACCGATTGCGGGGGGGGAAAGGCACCACTCATCAGTTTACAGTTTACAGTTTAGGCATTTAGCAGAAGCTTTAAATCCAAAGCGACTTACAATAAGCATATGATAAGCAAGATAATATGTCAGTACATCAACAACAATACAACATATGCATAGGAATATCATTCTAGAAAAAAATATAATAACATAGGTAGACCATGCACCTAATCAGTAATAAACGTATAAAACCTATTCAAAAAATGTGACATGTAAGAATTTTGGCTGGTTGAAGACCAGTCGTGCTGCGGCATTTTGGATCAGTTGGAGAGGCTTAAGTGCATAATGCCGGGAATAATGCCGGGAGGCCAGTGAGGAGAGAGTAACAATAGTCAAGTTTTGATATGACAGATGTCTGGATGAGAAGCAGTTTGGTGTCTTGCTCAAGGACACTCGAACATTAACCCACAAGCCTTCAAATTCACAAAGCACACTACCACCTGGCCACTGCCGCCCCCATCAAAATGTGGACCGAGGAAAGGGTTTGGTTTATGCTTTGGCTTAGCCACATGGCGATTATTTAGCCTACATTTACACAAGGTTGCATTCTATGTACAAATCTGTCATGAGACCAGGCTTGTTTCACCCAGTACCAGAATTCACTCTCATCCATATTCCGTATTTTACCAAACAAACTGATGGTTGCTCTGAAACACTTCCCAGCCAAAGGTTCCTCTATCTATGAACGTGGATTCTGCTTTTCAGTGGGAATGGAGTGGTTTCTTGCCATTTGCGTGTTCCTGTAAAGCCCGAAGACTTGAAATGGCACATCTGTACTTACCTGGTGGCAGGTGTTGTTGACCCTTTCTAATATCAAATAAAAAAATTTGTGACAGACCGGTTAGCTTTTGCCAATGCCTCGCTTTTAAATTGAATGTATCTTTATTATGTATCGTTCATATATTATTATTATTTATCTCAATAATCAATAATCAAATAATCAAAATGAGAGAACAGATACAGAGACAAAGAAAGGTAAGGATGATGTCTGGTACCCAGGGGCGTTACAAGGGTGCCGAGTGCCGCGCTGCGAGCTTGTAGATCTGCTATTTTCTTTTTTAAATCAAGTTACAACATTTGTAACTCAAATATTTGCTTCTTGGGGGTCCCTGGAACTAAATATTTTGAGATGGGGTCTGTGGCCAAATACATATCATTTTGGGGGTCCTTCACATGAAAAGGTTTGAGCACCACTGACATAGAAACATATTTTTTATTTTTTTATTTTTTCAAAAAACCTTAGAAGGATTTGAAATATTCAAAGACTTTTTCACGATTTTTCAAAAAATAGCAGATACAAGCTTGCAGCGCGGCACTCGGTGCTGGCTGGAAGCTGTCAGGAGAGAGGAAGAGAGAGGAAGAGAGAGGAAGAGAGAGGAAGAGAGAGGAAGAGAGGTGACAGAGGCAGAGTGACTGGAGCTGGCCCAGGGGACGAGCCGCAAGGGTCAATATAGTCCTGCAACGGCGTGACAGAGACAGACAGGTATGCACTGTACAGAGACAGTGATGGCTTCCTGACAAACCAGCCTCACACATGCTTAACTCCTTCCACCTGTCAGGAAGAGGAGGAGGAGAGGAGAGGAGAGAGAGCAGAACAAGTCAGAGAGAGACAGAGACATGTTCATTTTGACAACAGGTTTTGATCCATAGTCATTTGAATAGCATTTCATTTAGTTTTAGACATATTTTAGCTTGTAGATTTTCAGGGGCGCAACACCCGAGCGCAACCAAACATAAAATCAATTTAGTTCCACTGGATCTCTTCTCCACACTAGTCCCTCCCAAAAAGCATAGTCTAGTTTGTATTTGTTGACAAAATTGTCAGTATATTTCGTCTCAGTCATCGTAGCTTAGTTTTTATTTTGTTTTTATTTAGTTTTCGTCTGTGAAAAAAGGTAGTCGACGAACAGTTTCCACCATAGTTTTAGTCGACGGAAATTAACACTGGACAGAGAAAAAGACAGAAAGAGAGAGAGAGAGGCGCCAGAGAGATGTGTGTGTGTGTGTGTGTGTGTGTGTGTGTGTGGGGGGGGGGGGGGGGGGGGGGGTATGGCAGCTAAAAGCAGAGAGACGAGACCAATGATTTGGTTAATTTATGTTGTTCTCCCATAGTTACTTTTATCCTTGTTCTCTTTTTACTCTTAATTCCTTGAGCACTTACCATGTTGTCGTTTGACAAATGTTCACGGTCCTTACTCTGACATTGCACTTCGTAAGTCACTTCGGATAACAGCTTCTGCAAAATGTCTGTAAATATGTCCTTACGAAAAAAAGTTTAGAAAAAAAAAATAAGATAACCACTTAAGCCTCGATCGTATACGGCTGTGTCACGTGCTTGTAGATCTGCTAACACACACCCCCACTCCCCCCCTGCAAAATAAAGATTTTTATGTCCAGTTTAATTATAGAATGACAACTGTGTCCTGTCCGATTCCTGTCAATACATGGTTATTTAGACTTTATGAAACATTCCGTTCGTTTGCTAAAGCCAAACAAAAATGTCAGTCACATACCACAAAATCACATAGTTTTGATGTAATAATTTTTGGGATGGATGGATGGATGGATGGATGGATGGATGGATGGATGGATGGATGGATGGACGGACGGACGGATGGATGGATGATGGATGGATGGATTGATGGATGGATGATAGATGGATGGATGGATGATAGATGGATCGATCGATCGATATACAACAATAATCAGGAAATGATTCAAAGCAAAGTGCTTCTGTTATTCCGGTGAGTGTACGTTTCTTGAGCGTCGCAGTAGTCAGTCAGTCTACCTCGGCGAACACATTTTATGAGTGTTCCTGGTCTGCAGTTCTGAGTTATTCCTATAATTATGTAAAGTGCTATTTTATGGCGGCGTCTTTTGCTTTTCGACAATGAACCACACCATTTCGATGATCATTTGATGGATCACAATTGGAACGACTTCTATTTGCCAGTGTAGCGGTATATATATATATATATCGCAATTTGACAAGGTTATCTGTCCACAGTAAATACAGGCCGGCGGTGGACGTCAAAGAGCATCTCACACGGTGAAAGGAAATCACTCATAGTGCATAAGTGCGGGGGAAAAAAGCCAGCCGTACCAGAAATGTAAAACGTGTGGAAGAAGTGGGAAAGGGTTTTTTAGGCATCTGCGTGAGCAGATGATGAGGTCACTGGAGGCAGTGCTTAAGAGTCAAACACAAAGCACCGTGAAAACAAACTTTGAACATTCAGAAGGGTTTGTAGAAGAAACTACAGTGCATAAATAAGACCGGTGACCTTACTGTGTTCCCAAAGATGTGAAACGGTGACTGGAAGGGGCAAATAGAGCTCTGAGCGTGTGTGTGTGTGTGTGTGTGTGTGTGTGTGTGTGTGTGTGTGTGTGTGTGTGTGTGTGTGTGTGTGTGTGTGTGCGCGCGCGCGTGCGCACGCGTGCGAGCGAGCCTACACATACTTGTACATTTGCCTGCGCGTATCCCTCTACCTGTTTATACCTTTCACATCGACATGCATGCACGGACTTAAAACACATGCAGACATTTGTTTTAAAATCCATGCACACACCCGCGCGTGCACACACACACACACACACACACACACACACACACACACACACACACACGCATCTATGGCCACGAGGTGTTTGTTTCTCTTTTAAATGGGCGACGTGCCATATGTGTGGTCATTAGTCTAAGGACCGTCCTTCAGCCGCACCAGAGGACAAGGTGTCAATGAGTAGATTAACTAGCCCGCCGCTGTTCTCTCTGCTTTACCCAAAAGGACCTTGAATTATAGCAACTTTCACTTTGTTTTAGCCCCATCCATTTCTGCTGGGAAACATCACAAATCATGACGGCGAGACAAAAAATGCGTGGCTGAAGGGGAAAATACCATGGGCATTTGTTTGTTACATGAAAATGAAGAAAAAGCGTCGGGGTGTAGTATTGCCGCCAATGCTTTATTGCCAAAGAACCGGGAGAGATTAATTCAAAACAGCGTTCCGCGCAATGCGAGGATCAATTTGTCTCCTTTTTTTTCAATTTTTTTTTTTTTACCTGCGCTGCAGTTCAAAATCAAAGCAAGCTGTGATCTTTGCTCCAGTTAAGGTTTTTAACCCCTATTAGATTGAGGCCCCACTGACATGGTGTCGTACAGTAGCTACAGTAAATTGCCAATTTGGCCCTTATATATCTGCTAGGCCTCTCCCTGTGTCTATTATGGGAGAGTCATTGTTTCGGTGCCTCGTTCCCAGACAGGGCCGTTGTCAGCCAGGAACAAAAACGCACGCACACAGACACACACGCGCAAGCACGCACGCACACACACACACAAACGCACACGCACGCAAACCAACACGTATGCACATGCTTTCACACATGCACACAGTCAGGTGCACTTGCACATACGGTACGGTATATGTAAGACACACTCGTGCAGCTCCCAGATGACTGTCTGTGACAGTACATGCATGCACAAAAGCACATAACCGCACACAAACTCACACATATTCTGTGCACCCACGTACGCACGCTCGCACACGCGCACACACGCACGCACACACACACACACACACACACACACGCGTACACACACACACACACACGCACACACACACACACACACACACACACACACACACACACACACACACACACACACGCACGCACACACACACACACACACACACACACACACACACACACACACACACACACTGGATGGCGTACCCGGCAGCAGACAGAGAGAGGGCCTTCTACCTGGGCCCTCTCCTCCTAGCCCGGGGCCTGTCAGTGCGTATGGACCGGCCCATTTATCATGTAATCTGTTGGGGGGAATGGACGGGGCGCTATCAGCAATCTGCTATTGATCCGCGGCTTGGGGCCTCTGCTATTGTTCATCTGTAGCCCTCGACTGGCACCCGGCATTAATGAAAGAAACTAAACAATGCATAGCAATCAGACGGCCCTGAATCACTCCCCCCCCTCCCGCGGACATATACCGACCACCATCACCTCTCTTCCTCTGGCCATACTTGAGAGAGAGAGAGAGAGAGAGAGAGAGAGAGAGAGAGCGGAAGACAGAAAGAAGTAGAAGGAAGAAGAAAAGGACAAACTTTTCTTTTTCTCTTTTTTTTTCATACTTGGGCAGAAAACTTTTGTTATTATGTTTCTCTTTGAGAAGGGGTGAGCGGAGAGGAGAGAGGGGGAGAAAAACACATTCATCATGTCAGACGTTGTGGCTCATATCGTCACTGACCCTGAGCGCCCAAAGATGCCATTGATATGGGAGCCGGTGCTATTGAATAATGCTCAATGTGATACGCGTAGGAAATAGAGACGTATGGTAAATCACTACAATTGAGGTCTGGAGCAAGTGGATTATTTTGCAGTATTTCCAAAAGTTAAAATATCAGTGAGATGCTGGTGATAACGCAGCTTTAAATGTAGCGCTTCCTCCTGGGATTTCTGAATATTTCTTTCTCTTTGTAACTGGATGAGTATGGGCTTTATTTAAAAAATGTCGTCGGTGTCTGGTGGAAACCTTGTATCTCCAAGTTTCAAATGTGTACGTTCTTTCGCAAAGTAAAGCCCTGCTTCATCATACAAGGCCGTCGCACAAAAGTAGTGAAAACAGCCGATCTACAAGCACGGCGTTGTATGCTTGTAGATCGGCTGTTTTCACTAGTTTAAATCATTTTTAAATGATAAATGCTAAACTAACGGTTTTGGACATACAAGGTTTTCACCCGACAACGACGATATCCTAATCCACTTATGTGGACAAAATATAATAATATATTGATTCTAATAATATAATCAATTTCTGAATCAATCAATCACTCTGTCGCCAAGACGCAGACACCCTAGTCTCCTCGTCAGTGCTCGTGGCTCTTGATTAGAAGCTAATCGATGACAAATTAGGAAGACTTTGCACCTGCACGATGCAAAAGTGAGGAGACCGAGAAAAAAAAGAAATAGGAAATCAAATCTCCACCTGAGCCAATCAGATTGTAGTGCCATGGATCTGGGCCAGGTTCCAGAGTGGTGTTTCCAGGCAGAAGAGAAGCGTCTCTATTGTCTTGCGGCAGCGGAAAGTATGCCAGCTGCTAAAGAAGACCCTCAGGACTCTCTGTGGCTCTCATCCGTCGCCACTGTCACCAAATAACAACAAACTATGCACAGAGATGCACTCCGACACGTACACGGGCGCACTTGTACGCGAAGCGCACATGCCAAGCAGACAGGTACAGTGCGTGCGTGCGTGCGTGCGTGCGTGCGTGCGTGCGTGCGTGCGTGCGTGCGTGCGTGCGTGCGTGCGTGCGTGCGTGCGTGCGTGCGTGCGTGCGCGTGTGTGCGTGTGTCTGCGTGCGTGCGTGACATGACTTACTTCTCTCTGGTCTACATACGATGAATTCCTGTTCTACGCAGGACATTCAGTACACATCCCAACACCTCAGTGTATCTCTGCATGGCACGCTGATGTGCAATGCTCAGTGTTAATGAATCCATCTGTAAACTGTAAACCAGGGGTCTTCAAAGTTTTCAGGCCAAGGACCCCTTAGTTGAGAGAGAGATGAAGCAGGGACCCCCACAACCTTTTCATAGATTCCATATAGTTTAATTGTTTGACAGCACAATCGTCAGTGTATTTTGGATTCATGTCAATTTGTGTTTTCAGACTTAATTAACCACTTGAACCGTCAATAAACTTGACCTTTCACTCTGTACTCAGTCAGCTCTTTTTTCCCCTCTACACCAAACACCACGCGCACCAAGCTCTTGTGAGCTTGTAGATCTGCTATTTAGGGCTAAAGTTCTCCGAATATGGACGCTATAGGATTCAAGTGGTTAATATAAAAAGATGAGAAAAAAGGTTTCTATCACACAAAGATTTGGAGGACCTCCTGTAGTAACTCTGAGGACCCCCTAAGGGTCCCGGACCCCCTGTTGAAGACTCCTGCTGTAAATGAACACTCAGGATTTTCACGGTGCACGGGAAGCCATCTCTGCTGCTGCAGGATGCAGGGGTGTCACACCAAATTCTGGGCCCTGGGTACAAGGATTGACTGTGGGCCCCCCATGAATGTTAACTATTGAAAAATAGCAGATCTACAAGCTCACAGCGCGGCACCGAGTGCCGCGCTGCGAGCTTGTAGATCTGCTAAAAAAAAATTAATCGTGAAAATGTGTGCAAGAAACCTATGTTTCCATGTCAGTGATGCTCAAACTTTTTCATGTCAAGGACCCCCAAAATGATATGAATTTGGCCACGGACCCCCATCTCAAAATATTTAGTTCCAGGGACCCCCCAGAAGCAAAATTTTATTTACAAAAGTTTGCTTAAATAAAAACATATTCAAAGATTTGCACACATTTTCACGACTTTTCAAAAATAGCAGATCTACAAGCTCGCAGCTGTGAGCTTGTTGCGACCGTTAGGTCGCAGTTTAGTATCAAAACCTCCACCGGCCGTCCGTCCGTCCGTCCGTCCGTCGGTCGGTCACACGTCACACGTCACACCTTTGTTTGTGTACGGTGTGATGTCATACTGATGTCAGCAGTGTGATGTCATACTGATGTCAGCAGCTATGTCTCTATATATGGAGTTATATGTTGTTTGTGTCCAAATATGGGGCTTGTGAGGTCAGACTTAGTGAGATTCGTCGGTTATCTCCATATATGGAGGGAGAACCAGCTTATGAGCCGATGAGTTGTGTCAGAGTCGAGATCCTGCTTGCATCTAATCTGTCGGTAGATAATGCCGGTCTTATATAAGGGTCATTTGTGTACGGTGTGATGTCATACTGATGTCAGCAGTGTGATGTCATACTGATGTCAGCAGCTATGTCTCTATATATGGAGTTATATGTTGTTCGTGTCCAAATATGGGGCTTGTGAGGTCAGACTTAGTGAGATTCGTCGGTTATATTTGTGGAGATAAGCGACCAACGGTCGCTTATCTCCCGATTAGGGAGTCTTACTGGTATATCTGCTATTTTTCAATAGCTAAAGTTACTTGGGCCCCTCCACCTTGGGCCCTGGTAACTCAGTCCCACTTTCCTACCCCTTGTGACGCCCCTGGCAGGATGTGAGGATTGATAGACAAACAGTGGGAACGCTCCCTCCTCGTACCTGCTTCGTTTCCCGTCTGATTCTTTTGGGCTTTTCTCCTCTCCATATCGTCGTTGTCGGGATGTCCAAAACCGTTCGTTTTGTATTTATCTTTTAAAAAATGATTTAAAATTGTGAAAATAGACGATCTACATTAAGCACACACCGCCTCGCGCTGTGAGGCCTTCGCTGTGTGCTTGTAGATCGGCTATTTTAAAGTGATCCCTGGCTAATACGACAAATATGCCTTAATACATTATAATTGTCCTCTATAACCGCAAAGTAAAATTAAAAACACCTTAAATATTTTATTTCTTCTAGAAATTGCTAATCTTTCACTCAACAGGGGAAATGCCCGTCGCAAGTTGATGATGTCATAAATGTCATGTGTGATCTATCCCTATGGAATTTATGGCATGCATGTGAAAATAAAAACAAACTTAATATTTCCTATGGTTAATATGAGCATCAAATCAATATTTCAAATGTGTTTTTTGCACATGCATGCCGTAAATTCCATAGGGATAGATCACACATTACAATTATGACATCATCAACTTGCGACAGGCATTTCCCTTATTGAGTGAAAGATTCGTTATTTCTAGGAGAAATAAAATATTTTAGGTGTTTTTAATTTTACATTGTAGTTATAGAGGACTATTTTAAGGCATATTTGTCGTATTAGCCAGGGATCACTTTAACAAGTTTTGTGAGACAGTCCTGTATGATGAAGCAGGGCTTTACTTTAGGAAAAACGGTACAAATTTGAAACTTGGAGATACGAGATTTCTGCCCGACAATGACGATATGCTCTTGTCCTCTGTACTAGCACTTTCTCTTTCTCTTTCTCCATCTCATTCTGCTTCTCTCTCTCTCTCTCTCTCTCTCTCTCTCTCTCTCTCTCTCTCTCTCTCTCTCTCTCCCTCTCTCTCTTTCTCTCCCTCTTTTTGTTCTTCCCTCTCTCTCTGTCTCATAAAGCAGTGTGATTGCCCATAGCATCACCATCTGCCAACTACCGCGAGGTGAAACGCTAAGCACTCTAGTGGGATGAATGACTGATAGGAGCTCTGTGACTATGTCTGTGCATGTGTGTGTGCGCGTTTGTGTGATGTGTGTGCTCGAGTGTGTTTGTGCGATAAAATATATATTACCTTGTGCGTACGTGTGTGTGAGTGTGAGTGTGAGTGTGTGTGTGTGTGTGTGTGTGTGTGTGTGTGTGTGTGTGTGTGTGTGTGTAATGTGTATGCACAAGTGTGTTTGTGTGATAAAATATACATTACCGTGTGTGTGCGCGTGCACGCACGCGCGTGAGTGTGTGCGCACGCGTGTGCGTGTGTTTGTTTCCGATGCTCCCATTCCGTTTATTGTCGAGCCAGGTGTAAACAGTTTTGTCTTATCATAGCTTCCATGAGTGCCTCTGGCAGATCGACAGCCAGGCATCCCAGAAGACAAGCAATCAGTTAGACAGACAGACAGACAGACAGACAGACAGACTGACTGCATGGATGGCTGACTCACTGACTGACTGACTGACTGACTGACTGAGGGGCTGTGTCTATGCACACAAATGAACAGATAATCAGTAAAATGATAGGCATTACGGTACATATTCAGTGAGAAAAGCAAAAAGAAATGTTCCATGTACAACTCGGGTCCAGTTTACTAAGTCTAGAGTGTTTAAGTTATTACAACATTCACTACAACAAGGGTCTTCAACAGGGGGTCTGGGACCCCCAGGGGGTCCTCAGAGTTACTACAGGGGGTCCTCCAAATCTTTCTGTAATAGAAACCTTGTTCTCCTTTTTTTATATTAACCACTTAGTTGAATCCTAGCGTCCATATTCTGATAACTTTAGCCAAAAATAGTGGATCTACAAGCTCACAACGCCTCGCGCTGCTTTTAGATCGGCAATTTTTGGCATAGAGGTTTGGTGTAGAGGGGGAAAAAGAATGTCAAGTTTATTAAGTATCGATGGTTCAAGTGGTTAAATATCTGAAAACACAAATTGACATGAATCGAAAATACACTGATGATTGTGCTGTCAAACAATGAAACTATATGGAATCCATGAAAAAAATGTGGGGGCCCCTGCTTCATCTCTTTCTCAACTAAGGGGTCCTTGGCCTGAAAACATCGAAGACCCCTGTACTACAACATTGATTGATTACGAAAAGTAACAAAGTGTGTCCCTTATAATTTCTTTTTTGTCAAATAAGATTAATTGGAGAAGCTTGAACAAGGTTATACAGAGTAGAAATCTCCAGATTGTTCAAATATATGCAACAGACAAATAACGTCAAAACATTGATGAAACAACAGAACAAAAAAAACAACAACACTGACAATAAGGAAAATACAAAACGTATACGTCCCTTATCATTCCAACATGGGATTCGTATTTTATTTTTTTCCAAAATAAGGGCACAATCCCTTTTTTCAAGGGACAGTTGGCAGCCCTAAGTCAGAGAGACAGCGGTGGGCTCCAGAGGTAAAAGCCCGTGGGAGAGGCAGGGAAGCAGGGGAGAGTTGGACAGGCAGCAGCCAGGAGATAAGGCTCTCACGTGGGGCTGCTGTCGTGTAATTCCACCTCTAATACACTCAGGGCCCGGCGAGCTCAACCGCTGATCCACACTGCTCTCCTGAGACGTACGCCACTGTCACAGCCAAGCCGCAGCGCTGAACACACACGCACATGCGTGAACGTGCGGGCGCGCACACACACACACACGCACACGCACACACACACACACACACACACACACACACACACACAGAGACAAATATATTCATGCAGTCATACACTGACATGCAAATGCTCAAGCACCTTCAAGTGCATCTGTTTGTGTGTGTGCGTGCGTGTTTGCATGCGGGTGCGCATGTGTGTGTGCGCGTGTCACAAATCCGGCCGCCCCCCGGCCGGCCGTTAGCCGCGAACGTTGCCGCGAATCGCCGCCGAATCCAATGAAAAACCACATCTTTGGAGGCCCATATCTCTGGATTGTGTTTTTAGGGATGTGGCGCAAGGTTTATTTACGGCGAAATCGCCTAAAAATGATCTTTTAAATGACAAAATGCTAATAGCTATTCTGTAGCCATTTTCATCCGGGACCTTTCCATGACGTGCACGAACGTGAGCATGCGCGTCACTGCAACGTGAGTCCCCGGATGCTAATACGCTCGCCTATGGGACAAACCCTGGCATTCTTTGGCGCCCTCTAGGGGCTGGCACTAAAACGGTTAAGCTGAGTCACTATACTGCCACTGAGCAGCTCCATTTTACTGAAACCAACTTTAAAATTAGAATTGAACACACAGACTCAGTGAAATCCGTGTGAACGCACGCATCCCATTCACTTCCATGCGTGACAGTCCGTCTAGTACGATACGGCAAAGTTCTCGCTGATGTCCCGTATCTGACGCACTGGCTCGGACAGATCTAATTTGAATGAAGTTTGTCTCAACCAATGACAGCAGCACTGCTGTGCGTGTAAGTGTGGCTGTGGGAAATAAGAGGGAAGTGATCCAAACAGAGTGACTGTCAAACAACAACAGCACTGCTCAAGACACACCTGTGCCGGAGCCATGGTGGCCAGCATGGTGGCAGACAGAATTGCGTTCTATACGTTTACGGCCGGGCTACACCAAGCCTTTTCACGGGCGTCAGTGCGTACGCGGGGCGTGCGTGCATCTGCACGTTTGGAAAGATCCAATATATCGTCGTTGTCGGGTGAAAACCTTGTATGTCCAAAACTGTTCGTTTTGCATTTATCATTTTAAAAATGATTTAAACTAGTGAAAATAGCCGATCTACAAGCACACAATGCCTTGCGGTGCGAGGCGAGGCGTTGTGTGCTTGTAGATTAGCTGTTTTCACTACTTTTGAGCGACAGCCTTGTATGATGGAGCAGGGCTTTGCTTTGGGAAAGAACGTACACATTTGAAACTTGGAGATACGAGGTTTCCGCCCGACAACGGCGATATATCAATGATATCAGCTACACCAGGCTCACGGATAGCGCAAGCCCCGGATACGCATGTTGTAAGAATGGAATCGGTTCTATTTTGTACGCGCGTGTATGCGTTTCGTACACAGACTCTCTGGTCTCCCGCACATAATACTCCTTCCTTGGTGTAGCCGGGGGCTTTTCGCACACGCACAGACAGCGCACCCGTGCGCGCGCGCGTTTTCTGGTGTAGCCCGGCCATCAGACTCCGTGTCCACGGAGTTGGTCGACTGAAACCGCCTTGAGAGTGTGTGTGTCCGTCAGTCTGTCTGTGTGTTTATGCGTGTGTCCGTCCATCCGTGTGTGTGTTGGTGTGTGTCTTTCTATACATCTTTAAGCAGTCAAATCCTTTTGTTGTCTCCACCAGCCGAAGGCTTGGGGGAGAGTATGTTTTCCCCTCCGTCCGTCCGTGTGTCCGTCCGTCCGTGTGTCCGTGTGTCCGTGCGTCCGTCCGTGCGTCCGCGCAGTTTGTGTGCAGCTAATCTCAGTCACCGTTGGCCCGGTCGCTGCCAAAGTGAGCACACACATTCCCTGGATGCCAATCTAGAACCTCTGCCCTAAATTTTTCACATGGGCTTTTTCTAGCGCCACCTAGTGGCCGATGTTTGCACGACACATTTCTGTGCACTACTCTTACAGATTTTGTCCAAAAATCCTACAAATCGGTAGGCAGTATCTCGACAGTCATGTGATCGACACGGATCTGTCCGATTTTTCATATTCCATCCTGATTGGCTAAGATTGGCTTCCAAAGTTTGTAGGATTGAGCCGTTTGGATTTGCGTCCTCGCAGTTTGTGTGCAGCTAATCTCAGTTACCGTTGGCCCGGTCGCTGCCAAAGTGAGCACACACATTCCCTGGATGCCAATCTAGAACCTCTGCCCTAAATTTTCAAATGGGCTTTTTCTAGCGCCACCTAGTGGCCGATGTTTGCAAGACACATTTTGTAGGATTGAGCCGTTTGGATTTGCGTCCTCGCAGTTTGTGTGCAGCTAATCTCAGTCACCGTTGGCCCGGTCGCTGCCAAAGTGAGCACACACATTCCCTGGATGCCAATCTAGAACCTCTGCCCTAAATTTTTCAAATGGGCTTTTTCTAGCGCCACCTAGTGGCCGATGTTTGCAAGACACATTTCTGTGCACTACTCTTACAGATTTTGTCCAAAAATCCTACAAATCGGTAGGCAGTATCTCCACAGTCATGTGATCGACACGGATCTGTCCGATTTTTCATATTCCATCCTGATTGGCTAAGATTGGCTTCCAAAATTTGTAGGATTGAGCCGTTTGGAACAAAATGCCTCAAATCCCAAATGCAAAGTGCAATTATCATGAAATCGCGCACACACGTTCCCACTAGTTTCGCTATGTATTTATTGTCTCCACCAGCCGAAGGCATGGGGGAGAATATGTTTTCCCCTCCGTCCGTCCGTCCGTGTGTCCGTGTGTCCGTCCGTGCGTCCTCGCAAGTTTGTGTGCAGCTAATCTCAGTCACCGTTGGCCCAGTCGCTGCAAAAATGAGCACACACACTCCCTGGATGCCAATTCAGAACCTCTGCCCCAAATTTTTCAAATGGCCCTCATGGTGGCGCTATAACAGGCCGATTCGTCCTCCCAGTTTGTGTACAGCTAATCGCCGGCGCCGTTGGCCCGGTCGCTGCCAAAATGAGCACACACACTCCCTGGATGCCAATTCAGAACCTCTGCCCCAAAGTTTTCAAATGGCCCTCATGGTGGCGCTATAACAGGCCCATTCGTCCTGAGTTTGTGTACAGCTAATCTCCGGCGCCATTGGCCCGTTCGCTGCCAAAATGAGCACACACACTCCCTGGATGCCAATTCTGAACCTCTGCCCCAAATTTTTCAAATGGCCCTCATGGTGGCGCTATAACAGGCCGATTCGTCCTCCCAGTTTGTGTACAGCTAATCTCCGGCGCCGTTGGCCCGGTCGCTGCCAAAATGAGCACACACACTCCCTGGATGCTAATTCAGAACCTCTGCCCCAAAGTTTTCAAATGGCCCTCATGGTGGCGCTATAACAGGCCGATTTGTGTGGCCTGGTGGAGACCTGTGCTCGGAAGAGCACTGCTTCTAGTTTCATCTGTGAAGGATCTTATTGTGTACTGTACATATTCTAAGGGCTGCAGCACATAATATGTTTGTGGTGCCAGATGTTGCTGAAGTGAACATGTCCTACATTAATAATTGTCTGCAGTCACATCTAATGTTACATAGCTCCCTCTGGTCTGGAGATATTACAACTGGCCAGCTCATTTATCTTCCTCTCTCTCTCACTCTCTCTCTCCCTCCCCCACCCACCCACACGCACACGCACCCACACACACGCACGCACGCACGCACGCACGCACGCACGCACGCACGCACGCATGCACGCACACACACACACACACACACAATGCCACTGGTCTGCACATGCAGTCTCTAGCCTATCGCTTAATTATGAACACATCATATTAACAGTTGTCACACACACACACACACACACACACACACACACACACACACACACACACACACACACACACACACACACACACACATACACACACACAGACAGATACATTCACCAAAAAGCGGTGAATCTGTGAATGTTCATGCCAATAGTAAATGCATAATGTACTTTATATGCTATGCAGGTACCACATGCACACATATGCCTATGTCTCTCTGACTTCCTCTACTGTATGTTTCTCTGTCTCACTCTCTTTCTCTGTCTTTTTAATCTCTGCTTCTCTGATGGTGTTTTGTCCTCTCTCTCTCTCTCTCTCTCTCTCTCTCTCTCTCTCTCTCTCTCTCTCTCTCTCTTGCTCTCGCAGGACACAGGAATACTGAACTTAAACTTACAGTAATAAAACGGGCCATATTTGGCCGTGACGCATGGTCGCGGCATGTGTGTGTGTGTGTGTGTGTGTGTGTGTGCGTGCGTGCGTGCGTGCGTGCGTGCGTGTGTGTGTGGGGGTGTGTGCCTGCCTGCCTGATTGCCTGGCGTGAGAACTTCCTGAAATGTAATCGTTTCAACTGCTGCGCGGATTGAATATTCCTTAGACCCACCCCCACCCCCTGCGTTCATTGGAGGAGCTGACATTTCGGATCAGTAAACTGCAGATTCATTTACTTAACAACAGACCAGAGAAACAGTCCACTCTGAGGGGCCTTTTCCACCGGCAAAGAGTGCTGGTTCAACTTTTGTGGTTCCCGTTCGGAACCAACTTTTACGGTTCGGAAACCAACTCGGTTCTCGGTGGAAAAGATCACCTCTGGTTCATCCAATAGGCGGGAGAAAGAACCTGAACCGGTTCTTTGCAGAACCGTAAAAGTTGGTTACGAACAGGATCCACAAAATCCTTGGTTCCTCTGGTTCAATCATGGTTCAATCTGGTGGAAACGCAAACCAGTTCCCAAGAACAAACCACGGTTCCAAGAAAGTTGAACCAGCACTGGTTCTGCAACTGGTTCTTTGCTAGTGGAAAAGGCCCCTGAGAGTAGGCGGGTCTATGGGCTGAAACCAGGCTAATGACTGGGTCAAGATTGACCTAGTTAGAACTGATTAAAAGTAATTCATCGTTAAAGCTATATAATGTAACTTTCCTATACCTACCCCAGATTTGAGCCCAGGTCTGAAAAGAACATCTTTACCACTCAACTAACAGATCTTGCCTGCTTGCTCAGGGGAGAAATTTTATTTTGAATTTCAGGCCAACATTTGTGCCAAACAAACCTGAAACAGGATTGTGTCAAAGGTTGCGTCAAACACAGGATCTAAATCACTGAATAGAAGAGTATGGAGACCAACTATAGCCAGCCCAGTTGTAAAAGTTAAATTGTGACTGAGCATGACACTGGGGCAGTCATTTCGGAAATCACTACTTTAGACCACAGCTGAAATAACTTTTTTTTTTTTTTTTTCTAAAATGTGATAAAGCCACAAAAGCATGTCATAAATATCAGGCTACATTTCACTTAAACGCCAGAGCTTAACTCTGCATGTAAACAAGACTTTTTTTTTAATTAATGTGAGAGATCGGGACATAATTCTGTTGGTCCTCCCAAATTTAGAACTTGAATATCTCAAAAGTAGTATTTCAGCATCATTCTATAAGCCATATCTTCAAAACTGTTGGGTCAATCTCCACAACCAATATATCATTTTGTAGCTATGATTCCCAGCTTTCAAATTAAAAAAAATCAATGACTAGCCGTCAGCCGCGCTGGGACACAATTGTATTAACATACCGGTACTCTGCCTTACAGATTGGACAACATACATCCCTAAAACAGTTACACAGTTTTAAGTAAAACATATTACAAAGGAAAAGGGTATGGCACCAGAGAGTCAAACAAATAGACAGACAGACTGAGACGTGTATAAGGAAGAAGAAAAAAGATTCAGCACAGAAGATCAGATTTACTGTGAAAAATATATTGACAGCAAACCTTGACAGACAGATACGGGAAGTGAGTGACAGTCACTGGTAGGTAGAGATAGAGTGACTGACAGGCCAGCCAAAAGACAGGGAGACAGATAGATCGACTGATAGAAACACAGAAAAGACAAACAATGTGACAGAGGAAAGGGGAGAGAGAGAGGGAGAAACAGAGACAGAAAGAGACAGAGACCAGGAGGAAGGGAGACAAAGAAACAGTGGTGTAAAGCAGGGGCGTCAATTGGGTATGGCAGGGGTGTGCAGCTGCCATACCCTGGGCCAAGGGGGGAAAATAAAAGTTACTTTTACTTATAAATCCATGAATGTCTCTTTGTCTATCTACAAATGCTAAATTTGACAAAATGGTCACTTTAACAAGGTATTATAATTATATTCTCCACACTTTCTCAATTCTCCCATCTTGACAAAATGGTATATTCCCAGGTTCCGCAGGTCAGCTGCACAGGTGCAATGCATTAATGTTAATTGTGTGGTAAGTTTACTAACATGCCAAGTTTAGCTGCACTTGAACAACCGTTCCAGGCTGCCATGTCCAGCCCAAGAAACTGTAGAAACAGGGGCCAAATAAAATGTACTTCTTATGTATCATGCCTATGCTAAGGTATGACAACATGACTGGTGTCGCGCGCGTGCAAGACACCAGTCATGTTGCCATACCTTAGCTTTTTCTGAACTGACGCCACTGGTGTAAAGTAACTAAGTGCATTTACTTAAGTACTGTACTTAAGTACAATTTTGATTTTTTTGTACTTTACTTGAGTTCAAAAACGTCTACTCCACTACATCTCGGATCCAAATATTGTACTTTTACTCCACTACATTTAATTGAAAACTTGAGTTACTATGTTTATTATTACAAAACATACATTAAACACTTCAACCCTATATACATTTCGTCCATTTGAAAATAGCCAATCTACAAGCTCACAATGTGTCGTGTTGCGACGCATTGTGAGCTTGTAGATCGGCTATTTTCAAAAGATGTATCTACATTTGAAAACTTGAAATGGAACATTCTGCAAAACGAGTACTTTTTACTTTTGGTACTTTAAGTACATTTTGATACCAATACTTTTACTCAAGTACATTTTGAATTCCAGACTTTTACTTTATTTCTATAATGCAGTATTGATACTTTTACTTAAGTAAAGGATTTGAGTTCATTTTCCACCACTGCTAAGAAACACAAAGAAACAGAGGCAAATCAGAAAATAACAACAGGTGGACAGGAACAGACAGAGCGTCTGCACACAAAGTGGTAATGCATGTTGGAAGGCCATTTCCTCTTCTCTCATCAGCCAGCGTGGCTCTGGGAGGGAAGAGTTGATTTAAATCCCACATCACCTTCCATTGTCTGGTCCATCACTAACGCTTAGGGCT
>NC_137816.1:60251547-60254047 GCF_963921795.1 Nannobrachium achirus | reverse complement strand
GACCGCGCGAGGTGCACCAAAACCCAATTATCATTGCGTTTATCGTGCGCTTAAATATATATATAAATATAACGATTGCATTCACCACGGCTTCGTAACTCGCGCGGCGCTCCGCTGGCCTTCGCGCCGCTTGCAATGTCGTGGACAATAACTTAATGTCGTGGACAATAACTGTGACATCTAACCATAAAACGAGCGCTCCCTTCATAGACACGCTTGGTAATCTGCTGGACGCGTTTGTTTAGCACATGGCTGCATCTAGAGAAGCACAGAGAGGCTGTGTTTTGTGTCTGTGAGAATCCAGCTCTACTCTATCATGCGCCTTTTGATAGCATCGTGGGTATGTACATAATGCTTACATGTTTATGGATGCTTGTAGATGACTATATTTTTGACATTATGTAAATTTTGATTATGCATATTTGTTTCAGTTTCACCTTCCTGAACCATTATAAAACCTGTGGATATGAAACAACTGTCTTTATGAGTTTATCTGAAATGCAAATTCCCCCCCTTTCCATGCCACACCTGAGTGGCATGGAATTCAAGCGAATTGCCTTGTTCAAACACTCCTGAACTTGAATGCAGCGTCTTATGTTGAAAGAATTGCCCTCTAGAAAGCCATGCTGTACACAACATTGCTTTTTTTATTTTAGTGTGGTATAAAGTACTGAAAATAGCCGACCTCCAAGCTCACAACGCGTTGCGCTGCGGCACATTGTGAACTTGGAGGTTGGCTATTTTCATTATTTTCACCTAAAAGTCCCTTTTAGATATTTCAGCCCCTGCCTCTCTAACATTCTATGCACGTGCTGTGCTTGTAGGCCTATATCTGCTGAGATATTTGGTGTAGAGGGGAAAAAGGGATTTGACCCTGCATGGTCAATGAAGTGTATGCATGGGGTTTAATGCTAGCGCTGCAGTTTGTCGAGAGGTTCAGACCCATCAGGATCGCGGGGAGTTTAACACACACGCATGAACGCAAGCATTGCACACACACAGGTAGCCTACGCATGAAACACATTAGCACAGGGGGAGCTCGAGAGAAAATTATTAAAGGGTTGAGTGCGTATACGCGAGGAACGCATTCTGCTTTCCTGTTTGCTTTGTTGTCAACAAGCCTGTTATTTGCGTTTCATGTTGGGCTGTTGCTTATTTCATCTGGTAAAAGCCTCCCGTCAGACAACAATCCCTTAGATCACAAAGACAACGCACCGCTTTGAAAGAGTGGCGTACGGTGTGTGTTTGTGTACCCTGTAGTGTACAATCTCTCTGGGTGTAGTGTAACATATCCTTTGCCGATAAGATGATAACACAGGCATTAACACACACACACACACACACACACACACACACACACACACACACACACACACACACACACACACACACACACACACACACGATCAACAATGTTAAACCCCTGATTTGTCAGCCTGAAGATGTTTTGACGGCAAAGCGTTGTTCCCAGTCAGCCTGTACACATGCTCTATGAGGGGCCGGGGGACTCCCCAACGCTTTCTGCTTGGCACTGCAACAACCGTCCGTGTGACATGAAAGGGGTGTGTGCGTGCATGTGTGTGTGTGTGTGTGTGTGTGTGTGTGTGTGTGTGTGTGTGTGTGTGTGTGTGTGTGTGTGTGTGTGTGGGTGGTGGGTGGCGGGTGGCGGGTGGCGTCCTTCAGAAAGACTCTCTCTCTCTCTCTCTCCGGTGCCCCCAAAGAGTGGGCGAGCGGAGGGGCCAAAGACAAAGCGTGTAATAATTACAAGGCCGAGACACGGCGGCGTGGCGACGCGGAGCTGCCGCGGCAGCAGAGAAGAGCGTGAGCAGAGGAGCTGCTATCACATTGGCAGATAAATTCCACGCACAATTATTCATCCGGGGACGATGGCATGTAGATTAATGAGTTTGATAACCCAGGGCTTCTCCACCAGCCTTAGTCTGCCGTCATCATCTCTGTCTCTCTCTCTCTCTCTCTCTCTCTCTCTCTCTCTCTCGCTCTCTCGTTCTCTCCTGTGCGCTACCACTAAGGGCAATACATGTCTTTGCCATGGCGACAGAAAGCGAGAGAGGGAGAAAACGAATCGATTGTTTTTTAGTGGCGGTCATCAGTAGGTGGGCGTGTCAGGGTCGTTAATGCGCCCGGCCAATGGCTGTCCTCTCTCGGACAATTGTGTCGGAGAAGGAGAGAAAAGGAATAATGCTATAGGGACTGAATCTGAATCTATCTGTTTGTGCCTGTGTGCGTGCGTGCGTGCGTGCGTGCATGCGTGCGTGCGTGCGTGCGTGCGTGGTATACCTGAACACACACGTGCAGTTTGTTAACCCGAATGTATGCTGATGCAATTTTCGCATCCGTGCGTGTGTGTGTGTGTGTGTGTGTGTGTGTGTGTGTGTGTGTGTGTGTGTGTGTGTGTGTGTCAGAGTGCGTGTCAGTGGTATGCATATACACGTACATTTGTAACATGAAAATCTGCAGATGCTTTTTTTGCATCTGTGCG